>NC_080056.1:26556940-26561940 GCF_026212465.1 Amaranthus tricolor | reverse complement strand
TTTAGGGTTTAGGGTTTAGGGTTTAGGGTTTAGGGTTTAGGGTTTAGGGTTTAGGGTTTAGGGTTTAGGGTTTAGGGTTTAGGGTTTAGGGTTTAGGGTTTAGGGTTTAGGGTTTAGGGTTTAGGGTTTAGGGTTTAGGGTTTAGGGTTTAGGGTTTAGGGTTTAGGGTTTAGGGTTTAGGGTTTAGGGTTTAGGGTTTAGGGTTTAGGGTTTAGGGTTTAGGGTTTAGGGTTTAGGGTTTAGGGTTTAGGGTTTAGGGTTTAGGGTTTAGGGTTTAGGGTTTAGGGTTTAGGGTTTAGGGTTTAGGGTTTAGGGTTTAGGGTTTAGGGTTTAGGGTTTAGGGTTTAGGGTTTAGGGTTTAGGGTTTAGGGTTTAGGGTTTAGGGTTTAGGGTTTAGGGTTTAGGGTTTAGGGTTTAGGGTTTAGGGTTTAGGGTTTAGGGTTTAGGGTTTAGGGTTTAGGGTTTAGGGTTTAGGGTTTAGGGTTTAGGGTTTAGGGTTTAGGGTTTAGGGTTTAGGGTTTAGGGTTTAGGGTTTAGGGTTTAGGGTTTAGGGTTTAGGGTTTAGGGTTTAGGGTTTAGGGTTTAGGGTTTAGGGTTTAGGGTTTAGGGTTTAGGGTTTAGGGTTTAGGGTTTAGGGTTTAGGGTTTAGGGTTTAGGGTTTAGGGTTTAGGGTTTAGGGTTTAGGGTTTAGGGTTTAGGGTTTAGGGTTTAGGGTTTAGGGTTTAGGGTTTAGGGTTTAGGGTTTAGGGTTTAGGGTTTAGGGTTTAGGGTTTAGGGTTTAGGGTTTAGGGTTTAGGGTTTAGGGTTTAGGGTTTAGGGTTTAGGGTTTAGGGTTTAGGGTTTAGGGTTTAGGGTTTAGGGTTTAGGGTTTAGGGTTTAGGGTTTAGGGTTTAGGGTTTAGGGTTTAGGGTTTAGGGTTTAGGGTTTAGGGTTTAGGGTTTAGGGTTTAGGGTTTAGGGTTTAGGGTTTAGGGTTTAGGGTTTAGGGTTTAGGGTTTAGGGTTTAGGGTTTAGGGTTTAGGGTTTAGGGTTTAGGGTTTAGGGTTTAGGGTTTAGGGTTTAGGGTTTAGGGTTTAGGGTTTAGGGTTTAGGGTTTAGGGTTTAGGGTTTAGGGTTTAGGGTTTAGGGTTTAGGGTTTAGGGTTTAGGGTTTAGGGTTTAGGGTTTAGGGTTTAGGGTTTAGGGTTTAGGGTTTAGGGTTTAGGGTTTAGGGTTTAGGGTTTAGGGTTTAGGGTTTAGGGTTTAGGGTTTAGGGTTTAGGGTTTAGGGTTTAGGGTTTAGGGTTTAGGGTTTAGGGTTTAGGGTTTAGGGTTTAGGGTTTAGGGTTTAGGGTTTAGGGTTTAGGGTTTAGGGTTTAGGGTTTAGGGTTTAGGGTTTAGGGTTTAGGGTTTAGGGTTTAGGGTTTAGGGTTTAGGGTTTAGGGTTTAGGGTTTAGGGTTTAGGGTTTAGGGTTTAGGGTTTAGGGTTTAGGGTTTAGGGTTTAGGGTTTAGGGTTTAGGGTTTAGGGTTTAGGGTTTAGGGTTTAGGGTTTAGGGTTTAGGGTTTAGGGTTTAGGGTTTAGGGTTTAGGGTTTAGGGTTTAGGGTTTAGGGTTTAGGGTTTAGGGTTTAGGGTTTAGGGTTTAGGGTTTAGGGTTTAGGGTTTAGGGTTTAGGGTTTAGGGTTTAGGGTTTAGGGTTTAGGGTTTAGGGTTTAGGGTTTAGGGTTTAGGGTTTAGGGTTTAGGGTTTAGGGTTTAGGGTTTAGGGTTTAGGGTTTAGGGTTTAGGGTTTAGGGTTTAGGGTTTAGGGTTTAGGGTTTAGGGTTTAGGGTTTAGGGTTTAGGGTTTAGGGTTTAGGGTTTAGGGTTTAGGGTTTAGGGTTTAGGGTTTAGGGTTTAGGGTTTAGGGTTTAGGGTTTAGGGTTTAGGGTTTAGGGTTTAGGGTTTAGGGTTTAGGGTTTAGGGTTTAGGGTTTAGGGTTTAGGGTTTAGGGTTTAGGGTTTAGGGTTTAGGGTTTAGGGTTTAGGGTTTAGGGTTTAGGGTTTAGGGTTTAGGGTTTAGGGTTTAGGGTTTAGGGTTTAGGGTTTAGGGTTTAGGGTTTAGGGTTTAGGGTTTAGGGTTTAGGGTTTAGGGTTTAGGGTTTAGGGTTTAGGGTTTAGGGTTTAGGGTTTAGGGTTTAGGGTTTAGGGTTTAGGGTTTAGGGTTTAGGGTTTAGGGTTTAGGGTTTAGGGTTTAGGGTTTAGGGTTTAGGGTTTAGGGTTTAGGGTTTAGGGTTTAGGGTTTAGGGTTTAGGGTTTAGGGTTTAGGGTTTAGGGTTTAGGGTTTAGGGTTTAGGGTTTAGGGTTTAGGGTTTAGGGTTTAGGGTTTAGGGTTTAGGGTTTAGGGTTTAGGGTTTAGGGTTTAGGGTTTAGGGTTTAGGGTTTAGGGTTTAGGGTTTAGGGTTTAGGGTTTAGGGTTTAGGGTTTAGGGTTTAGGGTTTAGGGTTTAGGGTTTAGGGTTTAGGGTTTAGGGTTTAGGGTTTAGGGTTTAGGGTTTAGGGTTTAGGGTTTAGGGTTTAGGGTTTAGGGTTTAGGGTTTAGGGTTTAGGGTTTAGGGTTTAGGGTTTAGGGTTTAGGGTTTAGGGTTTAGGGTTTAGGGTTTAGGGTTTAGGGTTTAGGGTTTAGGGTTTAGGGTTTAGGGTTTAGGGTTTAGGGTTTAGGGTTTAGGGTTTAGGGTTTAGGGTTTAGGGTTTAGGGTTTAGGGTTTAGGGTTTAGGGTTTAGGGTTTAGGGTTTAGGGTTTAGGGTTTAGGGTTTAGGGTTTAGGGTTTAGGGTTTAGGGTTTAGGGTTTAGGGTTTAGGGTTTAGGGTTTAGGGTTTAGGGTTTAGGGTTTAGGGTTTAGGGTTTAGGGTTTAGGGTTTAGGGTTTAGGGTTTAGGGTTTAGGGTTTAGGGTTTAGGGTTTAGGGTTTAGGGTTTAGGGTTTAGGGTTTAGGGTTTAGGGTTTAGGGTTTAGGGTTTAGGGTTTAGGGTTTAGGGTTTAGGGTTTAGGGTTTAGGGTTTAGGGTTTAGGGTTTAGGGTTTAGGGTTTAGGGTTTAGGGTTTAGGGTTTAGGGTTTAGGGTTTAGGGTTTAGGGTTTAGGGTTTAGGGTTTAGGGTTTAGGGTTTAGGGTTTAGGGTTTAGGGTTTAGGGTTTAGGGTTTAGGGTTTAGGGTTTAGGGTTTAGGGTTTAGGGTTTAGGGTTTAGGGTTTAGGGTTTAGGGTTTAGGGTTTAGGGTTTAGGGTTTAGGGTTTAGGGTTTAGGGTTTAGGGTTTAGGGTTTAGGGTTTAGGGTTTAGGGTTTAGGGTTTAGGGTTTAGGGTTTAGGGTTTAGGGTTTAGGGTTTAGGGTTTAGGGTTTAGGGTTTAGGGTTTAGGGTTTAGGGTTTAGGGTTTAGGGTTTAGGGTTTAGGGTTTAGGGTTTAGGGTTTAGGGTTTAGGGTTTAGGGTTTAGGGTTTAGGGTTTAGGGTTTAGGGTTTAGGGTTTAGGGTTTAGGGTTTAGGGTTTAGGGTTTAGGGTTTAGGGTTTAGGGTTTAGGGTTTAGGGTTTAGGGTTTAGGGTTTAGGGTTTAGGGTTTAGGGTTTAGGGTTTAGGGTTTAGGGTTTAGGGTTTAGGGTTTAGGGTTTAGGGTTTAGGGTTTAGGGTTTAGGGTTTAGGGTTTAGGGTTTAGGGTTTAGGGTTTAGGGTTTAGGGTTTAGGGTTTAGGGTTTAGGGTTTAGGGTTTAGGGTTTAGGGTTTAGGGTTTAGGGTTTAGGGTTTAGGGTTTAGGGTTTAGGGTTTAGGGTTTAGGGTTTAGGGTTTAGGGTTTAGGGTTTAGGGTTTAGGGTTTAGGGTTTAGGGTTTAGGGTTTAGGGTTTAGGGTTTAGGGTTTAGGGTTTAGGGTTTAGGGTTTAGGGTTTAGGGTTTAGGGTTTAGGGTTTAGGGTTTAGGGTTTAGGGTTTAGGGTTTAGGGTTTAGGGTTTAGGGTTTAGGGTTTAGGGTTTAGGGTTTAGGGTTTAGGGTTTAGGGTTTAGGGTTTAGGGTTTAGGGTTTAGGGTTTAGGGTTTAGGGTTTAGGGTTTAGGGTTTAGGGTTTAGGGTTTAGGGTTTAGGGTTTAGGGTTTAGGGTTTAGGGTTTAGGGTTTAGGGTTTAGGGTTTAGGGTTTAGGGTTTAGGGTTTAGGGTTTAGGGTTTAGGGTTTAGGGTTTAGGGTTTAGGGTTTAGGGTTTAGGGTTTAGGGTTTAGGGTTTAGGGTTTAGGGTTTAGGGTTTAGGGTTTAGGGTTTAGGGTTTAGGGTTTAGGGTTTAGGGTTTAGGGTTTAGGGTTTAGGGTTTAGGGTTTAGGGTTTAGGGTTTAGGGTTTAGGGTTTAGGGTTTAGGGTTTAGGGTTTAGGGTTTAGGGTTTAGGGTTTAGGGTTTAGGGTTTAGGGTTTAGGGTTTAGGGTTTAGGGTTTAGGGTTTAGGGTTTAGGGTTTAGGGTTTAGGGTTTAGGGTTTAGGGTTTAGGGTTTAGGGTTTAGGGTTTAGGGTTTAGGGTTTAGGGTTTAGGGTTTAGGGTTTAGGGTTTAGGGTTTAGGGTTTAGGGTTTAGGGTTTAGGGTTTAGGGTTTAGGGTTTAGGGTTTAGGGTTTAGGGTTTAGGGTTTAGGGTTTAGGGTTTAGGGTTTAGGGTTTAGGGTTTAGGGTTTAGGGTTTAGGGTTTAGGGTTTAGGGTTTAGGGTTTAGGGTTTAGGGTTTAGGGTTTAGGGTTTAGGGTTTAGGGTTTAGGGTTTAGGGTTTAGGGTTTAGGGTTTAGGGTTTAGGGTTTAGGGTTTAGGGTTTAGGGTTTAGGGTTTAGGGTTTAGGGTTTAGGGTTTAGGGTTTAGGGTTTAGGGTTTAGGGTTTAGGGTTTAGGGTTTAGGGTTTAGGGTTTAGGGTTTAGGGTTTAGGGTTTAGGGTTTAGGGTTTAGGGTTTAGGGTTTAGGGTTTAGGGTTTAGGGTTTAGGGTTTAGGGTTTAGGGTTTAGGGTTTAGGGTTTAGGGTTTAGGGTTTAGGGTT
>NC_080056.1:26488803-26554340 GCF_026212465.1 Amaranthus tricolor | reverse complement strand
CAAGTTTGAGCTACTTTATGCGCAAAAACTCCAAAAACTCTTAAAAACCCCATAAAATCGCAACTTAACACGTAATTTCTAGCATATGAGTATGATTTTCAATTCTAACCACTTGAACACAATATATGAGTATGATTTTCAATTCTAACCACTTGAACACAATAATATATATAGAATAGAGTTGCGTGCCATGTTTCGTGCAAAACAAACCAAGTTTGAGCTACTTTAAGCGCAAAAGTGCTAAAAAATGCTTAAAAACCCTTAAAAATCGCAACTTAACACGTAATTTCTAGCATTTGACTATGATTTTTTATTCTAACCACTTAAACACAATAATAAATACCAAATAGTGTTGTGTGCCAAGTTTCGTGCAAAACAAAACAAGTTTGAGATACTTTATGCACAAAAGTGCCAAAAACGCTTAAAAATCCATAAAATCGCAACTTAACACGTAATTTCTAGCATATGAGTATGATTTTTAATTTCTAACCACTTCAACACAATAATACATACAGAATAGTGTTGCGTGCCAAGTTTCGTGCAAAACAAACCAAGTTACTTTATGTGCAAAAGTGCAAAAAATGCTTTAAAACCCTTAAAAATCGCAACTTAACACGTAATTTCTAGCATTTGACTATGATTTTCAATTCTACCCACTTAATCACAATAATATATACCAAATAGTTTTGTGTGCCAAGTTCCGTGCAAAACAAACCAAGTTTGCAACTTTATGCGAAAAACGCCAAAAACGCTTAAAAACTCTTAAAATCGCAATTTAACACGTAATTTCTAGCATATGAGTATGATTTTGAATTCTAACCAACTCAACACAATAATATATACCAGATAGTGCTGTGTGCCAAGTTTCATGCAAAACAAACCAAGTTCTGGCTACTTTATGCGCAAAAGTGCCGAAAATGCTAAAAAAACCCTTAAAAATCGCAACTTAAACACGTAATTTCTAGCATATGACTATGATTTTCAATTCTAACCACTAGAACACAATAATATATACCAAATGGTTTTGTGTGCCATGTTTCGTGCAAAACAAACCAAGTTTTAGCTATTTTATGCGCAAAAGTGCAAAAAAATGCTAAAAAAAAAACCCTTAAAAATCGCAACTTAACAAGTAATTTCTAGCATTTAACTATGATTTTTAATTCTAACCACTTGAACACAACAATATACCAAATAGTGTTGTGTGCCAAGTTTCGTGCAAAACAAACCAAGTTTGAGCTACTTTATGCGCAAAAACTCCAAAAACTCTTAAAAACCCATAAAATCGCTACTTAACCACGTAACTTCTACCATATGAGTATGATTTTCAATTCTAACCACTTGAGTACAATAATATATATAGAATAGAGTTGCGTGCCATGTTTCGTGCAAAACAAACCAAGTTTGAGCTACTTTATGCGCAAAAGTGCTAAAAATGCTTAAAAACCCTTAAAATCGCAACTTAACATGTAATTTCTAGCATTTGACTATGATTTTTTATTCTAACCACTTAAACACAATAATATATACCAAATAGTTTTGTGTGCCAAGTTCCATGCAAAACAAACAAAGTTTGCTACTTCATGCGCAAAACGCCAAAAAACGCTTAAAAACAATTAAATTCGCAATTTAACACGTAATTTCTAGCATATGAGTATGATTTTCAATTCTAACCACTTCAACACAATACTACATACCAAATAGTGTTGTGTGCTATGTTTCGTGCAAAACAAACCAAGTTTGAGTTACTTTATGCGAAAAAACGCCAAAAAACGTTGAAAAAACCCATAAAATCACAACTTAACACGTAATTTCTAGCATATGAGTATGATTTTGAATTTTAACCAACTCAACACAATAATATATACCAAATAGTGCTGTGTGCCAACTTTCGTGCAAAACAAACCAAGTTTGAGCTACTTTATGCGCAAAAACTCCAAAAACTCTTAAAAAACCCATAAAATCGCAACTTAACATGTAATTTCTAGCATATGAGTATGATTTTCAATTCTAACCACTTGAACACAATAATATATATAGAATAGAGTTGCGTGCCATGTTTCGTGCAAAACAAACCAAGTTTGAGCTACTTTAAGCGCAAAAGTGCTAAAAATGCTTAAAAAAACCCTTAAAAATCGCAACTTAACACGTAATTTCTAGCATTTGACTATGATTTTTTATTCTAACCACTTAAACACAATAATAAATACCAAATAGTGTTGTGTGCCAAGTTTCGTGCAAAACAAACCAAGTTTGAGATACTTTATGCACAAAAGTGCCAAAAACGCTTAAAAACCCATAAAATCGCAACTTAACACGTAATTTCTAGCATATGAGTATGATTTTCAATTCTAACCACTTCAACACAATAATATATACAGAATAGTGTTTCGTGCCAAGTTTCGTGCAAAACAAACCAAGTTACTTTATGCGCAAAAGTGCTAAAAAATGCTTTTAAAACCCTTAAAATCGCAACTTAACACGTAATTTCTAGCTTTTGACTATGATTTTCAATTCTACCCACTTAATCACAATAATATATACCAAATAGTTTTGTGTGCCAAGTTCCGTGCAAAACAAACCAAGTTTGCAACTTTATGCGAAAAACGCCAAAAACGCTTAAAAACTCTTAAAATCGCAATTTAACACGTAATTACTAGCATATGAGTATGATTTTGAATACTAACCAACTCAACACAATAATATATACCAGATAGTGCTGTGTGCCAAGTTTCGTGCAAAACAAACCAAGTTCTGGCTACTTTATGCGCAAAAGTGCCAAAAATGCTAAAAAACCCTTAAAATCGCAACTTAACACGTAATTTCTAGCATATGACTATGATTTTCAATTCTAACCACTAGAACACAATAATATATACCAAATGGTTTTGTGTGCCAAGTGTCGTGCAAAACAAACCAAGTTTTAGCTATTTTATGCGCAAAAGTGCCAAAAATGCTAAAAAAAAAAACCCTTAAAATCGCAACTTAACAAGTAATTTCTAGCATTTAACTATGATTTTTAATTCTAACCACTTGAACACAATAATATATACCAAATAGTGTTGTGTGCCAAGTTTCGTGCAAAACAAACCAAGTTTGAGCTACTTTATGCGCAAAAACTCCAAAAACTCTTAAAAACCCATAAAATCGCAACTTAACACGTAATTTCTAGCATATGAGTATGATTTTCAATTCTAACCACTTGAACACAATAATATATATAGAATAGAGTTGCGTGCCATGTTTCGTGTAAAACAAACCAAGTTTGAGCTACTTTATGCGCAAAAATGCTAAAAATGCTTAAAAACCCTTAAAATCGCAACTTAACACGTAATTTCTAGCATTTGACTATGATTTTTTATTCTAACCACTTATACACAATAATATATACCAAATAGTTTTGTGAGCCAAGTTCCGTGCAAAACAAACAAAGTTTTCTACTTTATGCGCAAAACGCCAAAAACGCTTAAAAACAATTAAATTCGCAATTTAACACGTAATTTCTAGCATATGAGTATGATTTTCAATTCTAACCACTTCAACACAATACTACATACCAAATAGTGTTGTGTGCTATGTTTCGTGCAAAACAAACCAAGTTTGAGTTACTTTATGCGAAAAAACGCCAAAAAATGTTGAAAAACCCATAAAATCACAACTTAACACGTAATTTCTAGCATTTGACTATGATTTTTAATTCTAACCACTTAAACACAATAATATATACCAAATTGTGTTGTGTGCCAAGTTCCGTGCAAAACAAACCAAGTTTGAGCTACTTTATGCGCAAAACGCCAAAAACGCTTAAAACCCTTAAAATCGCAACTAAACACGTAATTTCTGGCATATGACTATGATTTTCAATTCTAAACCACTTCAACAGAATAATATATACCAAATAGGGTTGTGTGCCAAGTTTCGTGCAAAACAAACCAAGTTTGAGCTACTTTATGCGCGAAAGTGCCAAAAAAGTTTAAAAACGCATAAAATCGCAACTAAACACGTAATTTCTAGCATATGACTATGAATTTCAATTCTAACCACTTCAACACAATAATAGATACCAAATGGTGTTTTGTGCCAAGTTTCGTGCAAAACAAACAAACTTTGAGCTACTTTATGCGTGAAAGTGCCAAAAAAGCATAAAAACGCATAAAATCGCAACTTAACAAGTAATTTCTAGCATATGAGTATGATTTTCTATTCTAACCACTTCAACACAATAATATATACCAAATAGTGTTGTGTGCCAAGTTTCGTGCAAAACAAACCAAGTTTTAGCTATTTTATGCGCAAAAGTGCCAAAAATGCTAAAAAAAAACCCTTAAAATCGCAACTTAATAAGTAATTTCTAGCAATTAACTATGATTTTTAATTCTAACCACTTGAACACAATAATATATACCAAATAGTGTTGTGTGCCAAGTTTCGTGCAAAACAAACCAAGTTTGAGCTACTTTATGCGCAAAAACTCCAAAAACTCTTAAAAACCCATAAAATCGCAACTTAACACGTAATTTTCTAGCATATGAGTATGATTTTTCAATTCTAACCACTTGAAACACAATAATATATATAGAATAGAGTTGCGTGCCATGTTTTCGTGCAAAACAAACCAAGTTTGAGCTACTTTATTGCGCAAAAAATGCTAAAAATGCTTAAAAACCCTTAAAATCGCAACTTAACACGTAATTTCTAGCATTTGACTATGATTTTTTATTCTAACCACTTATACACAATAATATATACCAAATAGTTTTGTGAGCCAAGTTCCGTGCAAAACAAACAAAGTTTTCTACTTTATGCGCAAAACGCCAAAAACGCTTAAAAACAATTAAATTCGCAATTTAACACGTAATTTCTAGCATATGAGTATGATTTTCAATTCTAACCACTTCAACACAATACTACATACCAAATAGTGTTGTGTGCTATGTTTCGTGCAAAACAAACCAAGTTTGAGTTACTTTATGCGAAAAAACGCCAAAAATGTTGAAAAACCCATAAAATCACAACTTAACACGTAATTTCTAGCATTTGACTATGTTTTTAATTTTAACCACTTAAACACAATAATATATACCAAATTGTGTTGTGTGCCAAGTTCCGTGCAAAACAAACCAAGTTTGAGCTACTTTATGCGCAAAACCCCAAAAACGCTTAAAACCCTTAAAATCGCAACTAAACACGTAATTTCTGGCATATGACTATGATTTTCAATTCTAACCACTTCAACAGAATAATATATACCAAATAGGGTTGTGTGCCAAGTTTCGTGCAAAACAAACCAAGTTTGAGCTACTTTATGCGCGAAAGTGCCAAAAAAGTTTAAAAACGCATAAAATCGCAACTAAACACGTAATTTCTAGCATATGACTATGAATTTCAATTCTAACCACTTCAACACAATAATAGATACCAAATGGTGTTTTGTGCCAAGTTTCGTGCAAAACAAACAAACTTTGAGCTACTTTATGCGTGAAAGTGCCAAAAAAGCATAAAAACGCATAAAATCGCAACTTAACAAGTAATTTCTAGCATATGAGTATGATTTTCTATTCTAACCACTTCAACACAATAATATATACCAAATAGTGTTGTGTGCCAAGTTTCGTGCAAAACAAACCAAGTTTTAGCTATTTTATGCGCAAAAGTGCCAAAAATGCTAAAAAAAAACCCTTAAAATCGCAACTTAACAAGTAATTTCTAGCAATTAACTATGATTTTTTAATTCTAACCACTTGAACATAATAATATATACCAAATAGTGTTGTGTGCCAAGTTTCGTGCAAAACAAACCAAGTTTGAGCTACTTTATGCTCAAAAACTCCAAAAACTCTTAAAAACCCATAAAATCGCAACTTAACACGTAATTTCTAGCATATGACTATGATTTTCAATTCTAACCACTTGAACACAATAGTATATACCAAATGGTGTTGTGTGCCAAGTTTCGGGCAAAACAAACAAACTTTGAGCTACTTTATGCGCAAAAGTGCTAAAAATGCTTAAAAAACCCTTAAAATCGCAACTTAACACGTAATTTCTAGCATTTGACTATGATTTTTTATTCTAACCACTTAAACACAATAATAAATACCAAATAGTGTTGTGTGCCAAGTTTCGTGCAAAACAAAACAAGTTTGAGATACTTTATGCACAAAAGTGCCAAAAACGCTTAAAAACCCATAAAATCGCAACTTAACACGTAATTTCTAGCATATGAGTATGATTTTCAATTCTAACCACTTCAACACAATAATATATACAGAATAGTGTTGCGTGCCAAGTTTCGTGCAAAACAAACCAAGTTACTTTATGCGCAAAAGTGCTAAAAATGTTTTAAAACCCTTAAAATCGCAACTTAACACGTAATTTCTAGCATTTGACTATGATTTTCAATTCTACCCACTTAATCACAATAATATATACCAAATAGTATTGTGTGCCAAGTTCCGTGCAAAACAAACCAAGTTTGCAACTTTATGCGAAAAACGCCAAAAACGCTTAAAAACTCTTAAAATCGCAATTTAACACGTAATTTCTAGCATATGAGTATGATTTTGAATTCTAACCAACTCAACACAATAATATATACCAGATAGTGCTGTGTGCCAAGTTTCATGCAAAACAAAGAAGGTTCTGGCTACTTTATGCGCAAAAGTGCGGAAAATGCTAAAAAACCCTTAAAATCGCAACTTAACACGTAATTTCTAGCATATGACTATGATTTTCAATTCTAACCACTAGAACACAATAATATATACCAAATGGTTTTGTGTGCCAAGTTTCGTGCAAAACAAACCAAGTTTTAGCTATTTTATGCGCAAAAGTGCAAAAAATGCTAAAAAAAACCCTTAAAATCGCAACTTAACAAATAATTTCTAGCATTTAATTATGATTTTTAATTCTAACCACTTGAACACAATAATATATACCAAATAGTGTTGTGTGCCAAGTTTCGTGCAAAACAAACCAAGTTTGAGCTACTTTATGCGCAAAAACTCCAAAAACACTTAAAAATCCATAAAATCGCAACTTAGCACGTAATTTGTAGCATAAAAGTATGATTTTCAATTCTAACCACTTCAACACAATAATATATAATGAATAGTGTTGCGTTTCAAGTTTTGTGCAAAACAAACCAAGTTTGAGCTACTTTATGCGCAAAAGTGCTAAAAATGCTTTAAAACCCTTAAAATCGCAACTTAACACGTAATTTCTAGCATTTGACTATGCTTTTCAATTCTAACCACTTAAACACAATAATATATACCAAATAGTTTTGTGTGCCAAGTTACGTGCAAAACAAACCAAGTTTGCTACTTTATGCGAAAAACGCCAAAAACGCTTAAAAACTCTTAAAATCGCAATTTAACACATACTTTCTAGCATATGAGTATGATTTTCAATTGTAACCACTTCAACACAATAATACATACCAAATAGTGTTGTGTGCCAAGTTTAGTGCAAAATAAACCAAGTTTGAGCTACTTTATGTACAAAAGTGCCAAAAACGCTTAAAAACCCATAAAATCGCAACTTAATAAGTAACTTCTAGCATATGAGTATGATTTTCAATTCTAACCACTTCAACACAATAATATATACCAAATAATGTTGTGTGCCAAGTTTCGTGCAAAACAAACCAAGTTTTGGCTACTTTTTGCGCAAAAGAGCTGAAAATGCTAAAAAACCCATAAAATCGCAACTTAACACGTAATTTCTAGCATTTGACTATGATTTTTAATTCTAACCACTTAAACACAATAATATATACCAAATTGTGTTGTGTGCCAAGTTCCGTGCAAAACAAACCAAGTTTGAGCTACTTTATGCGCAAAACGCCAAAAACGCTTAAAACCCTTAAAATCGCAACTAAACACGTAATTTCTGGCATATGACTATGATTTTCAATTCTAACCACTTCAACAGAATAATATATACCAAATAGGGTTGTGTGCCAAGTTTCGTGCAAAACAAACCAAGTTTGAGCTACTTTATGCGCGAAAGTGCCAAAAAAGTTTAAAAACGCATAAAATCGCAACTAAACACGTAATTTCTAGCATATGACTATGAATTTCAATTCTAACCACTTCAACACAATAATAGATACCAAATGGTGTTTTGTGCCAAGTTTCGTGCAAAACAAACAAACTTTGAGCTACTTTATGCGTGAAAGTGCCAAAAAAGCATAAAAACGCATAAAATCGCAACTTAACAAGTAATTTCTAGCATATGAGTATGATTTTCTATTCTAACCACTTCAACACAATAATATATACCAAATAGTGTTGTGTGCCAAGTTTCGTGCAAAACAAACCAAGTTTTAGCTATTTTATGCGCAAAAGTGCCAAAAATGCTAAAAAAAACCCTTAAAATCGCAACTTAACAACTAATTTCTAGCAATTAACTATGATTTTTAATTCTAACCACTTGAACATAATAATATATACCAAATAGTGTTGTGTGCCAAGTTTCGTGCAAAACAAGCCAAGTTTGAGCTACTTTATGCTCAAAAACTCCAAAAACTCTTAAAAACCCATAAAATCGCAACTTAACACGTAATTTCTAGGATATGACTATGATTTTCAATTCTAACCACTTGAACACAATAGTATATACCAAATGGTGTTGTGTGCCAAGTTTCGGGCAAAACAAACAAACTTTGAGCTACTTTATGCGCAAAAGTGCTAAAAATGCTTAAAAACCCTTAAAATCGCAACTTAACACGTAATTTCTAGCATTTGACTATGATTTTTTATTCTAACCACTTAAACACAATAATAAATACCAAATAGTGTTGTGTGCCAAGTTTCGTGCAAAACAAAACAAGTTTGAGATACTTTATGCACAAAAGTGCCAAAAACGCTTAAAAACGCATAAAATCGCAACTTAACACGTAATTTCTAGCATATGAGTATGATTTTCAATTCTAACCACTTCAACACAATAATATATACAGAATAGTGTTGCGTGCCAAGTTTCGTGCAAAACAAACCAAGTTACTTTATGCGCAAAAGTGCTAAAAATGCTTTAAAACCCTTAAAATCGCAACTTAACACGTAATTTCTAGCATTTGACTATGATTTTCAATTCTACCCACTTAATCACAATAATATATACCAAATAGTTTTGTGTGCCAAGTTCCGTGCAAAACAAACCAAGTTTGCAACTTTATGCGAAAAACGCCAAAAACGCTTAAAAACTCTTAAAATCGCAATTTAACACGTAATTTCTAGCATATGAGTATGATTTTGAATTCTAACCAACTCAACACAATAATATATACCAGATAGTGCTGTGTGCCAAGTTTCATGCAAAACAAAGAAGGTTCTGGCTACTTTATGCGCAAAAGTGCGGAAAATGCTAAAAAACCCTTAAAATCGCAACTTAACACGTAATTTCTAGCATATGACTATGATTTTCAATTCTAACCACTAGAACACAATAATATATACCAAATGGTTTTGTGTGCCAAGTTTCGTGCAAAACAAACCAAGTTTTAGCTATTTTATGCGCAAAAGTGCAAAAAATGCTAAAAAAAAACCCTTAAAATCGCAACTTAACAAATAATTTCTAGCATTTAACTATGATTTTTAATTCTAACCACTTGAACACAATAATATATACCAAATAGTGTTGTGTGCCAAGTTTCGTGCAAAACAAACCAAGTTTGAGCTACTTTATGCGCAAAAACTCCAAAAACACTTAAAAATCCATAAAATCGCAACTTAGCACGTAATTTGTAGCATAAAAGTATGATTTTCAATTCTAACCACTTCAACACAATAATATATAATGAATAGTGTTGCGTTTCAAGTTTTGTGCAAAACAAACCAAGTTTGAGCTACTTTATGCGCAAAAGTGCTAAAAATGCTTTAAAACCCTTAAAATCGCAACTTAACACGTAATTTCTAGCATTTGACTATGCTTTTCAATTCTAACCACTTAAACACAATAATATATACCAAATAGTTTTGTGTGCCAAGTTACGTGCAAAACAAACCAAGTTTGCTACTTTATGCGAAAAACGCCAAAAACGCTTAAAAACTCTTAAAATCGCAATTTAACACATACTTTCTAGCATATGAGTATGATTTTCAATTGTAACCACTTCAACACAATAATACATACCAAATAGTGTTGTGTGCCAAGTTTAGTGCAAAATAAACCAAGTTTGAGCTACTTTATGTACAAAAGTGCCAAAAACGCTTAAAAACCCATAAAATCGCAACTTAATAAGCAACTTCTAGCATATGAGTATGATTTTCAATTCTAACCACTTCAACACAATAATATATACCAAATAATGTTGTGTGCCAAGTTTCGTGCAAAACAAACCAAGTTTTGGCTACTTTTTGCGCAAAAGAGCTGAAAATGCTAAAAAACCCATAAAATCGCAACTTAACACGTAATTTCTAGCATTTGACTATGATTTTTAATTCTAACCACTTAAACACAACAATATATACCAAATTGTGTTGTGTGCCAAGTTCCGTGCAAAACAAACCAAGTTTGAGCTACTTTATGCGCAAAACGCCAAAAACGCTTAAAACCCTTAAAATAGCAACTAAACACGTAATTTCTGGCATATGACTATGATTTTCAATTCTAACCACTTCAACAGAATAATATATACCAAATAAGGTTGTGTGCTAAGTTTCGTGCAAAACAAACCAAGTTTGAGCTACTTTATGCGTGAAAGTGCCAAAAAAGTTTAAAAACGCATAAAATCGCAACTTAACACGTAATTTCTAGCATATGACTATGATTTTAAATTCTTACCACTTCCACACAATAATATATATTAAATAGAGTTGTGTGCCAAGTTACGTGCAAAACAAACCAAGTTTGAGCTACTTTATGCGCAAAAACGCCAAAAACACTTAAAACCCATAAAATCGCAATGTAACACGTAATTTCTAGCATATGAGTATGATTTTAAATTCTAACCACTTCAACACAATAATATATACAGATTAGTGTTGCGTGCTAAGTTTCGTGCAAAACAAACCAAGTTTGAGCTACTTTATGCGCAAAAGTGCTAAAAATGCTTTAAAACCCTTAAAATCACAACTTAACACGTAATTTCTAGCATATGAGTATGATTTTGAATTCTAACCAACTCAACACAATAATATATACCAAATAGTGCTGTGTGCCAAGTTTCGTGCAAAACAAACCAAGTTCTGGCTACTTTATGCGCAAAAATGCCGAAAATGCTACAAAACCCTTAAAATCGCAACTTAACATGTAATTTCTAGCATAGGACTATGATTTTCAATTCTAACCACTTGAACACAATAATATATACCAAATGGTGTTGTGTGCCAAGTTTCGTGCAAAACAAACAAACTTTGAGCTACTTTATGCGTGAAAGTGCCAAAAAAGCATAAAAACGCATAAAATCGCAACTTAACAAGTAATTTCTAGCATATGAGTATGATTTTCTATTCTAACCACTTAAACACAATAATATATACCAAATAGTGTTGTGTGCCAAGTTTCGTGCAAAACAAACCAAGTTTTAGCTATTTTATGCGCAAAAGTGCCAAAAATGCTAAAAAAAACCCTTAAAATCGCAACTTAACAAGTAATTTCTAGCAATTAACTATGATTTTTAATTCTAACCACTTGAACACAATAATATATATCAAATAGTGTTGTGTGCCAAGTTTCGTGCAAAACAAACCATGTTTGAGCTACTTTATGCTCAAAAACTCCAAAAACTCTTAAAAACCCATAAAATCGCAACTTAACACGTAATTTCTAGCATATGACTATGATTTTCAATTCTAACCACTTGAACACAATAATATATACCAAATGGTGTTGTGTGGCAAGTTTCGTGCAAAACAAACAAACTTTGAGCTACTTTATGCGCAAAAGTGCTAAAAATGCTTAAAAACCCTTAAAATCGCAACTTAACACGTAATTTCTAGCATTTGACTATGATTTTTTATTCTAACCACTTAAAAACAATAATAAATACCAAATAGTGTTGTGTGCCAAGTTTCGTGCAAAACAAACCAAGTTTGAGCTACTTTATGCGCAAAAACTCCAAAAACTCTTAAAAACCCATAAAATCGCAACTTAACACGTAATTTCTAGCATATGAGTATGATTTTCAATTCTAACCACTTGAACTTAATAATATATATAGAATAGAGTTGCGTGCCATGTTTCGTGCAAAACAAACCATGTTTGAGCTACTTTAAGCGCAAAAGTGCTAAAAATGCTTAAAAACCCTTAAAATCGCAACTTAACACGTAATTTCTAGCATTTGACTATGATTTTTTATTCTAACCACTTAAACACAATAATAAATACCAAATAGTGTTGTGTGCCAAGTTTCGTGCAAAACAAACCAAGTTTGAGATACTTTATGCACAAAAGTGCCAAAAACGCTTAAAAACCCATAAAATCGCAACTTAACACGTAATTTCTAGCATATGAGTATGATTTTAATTTCTAACCACTTCAACACAATAATATATACAGAATAGTGTTGCGTGCCAAGTTTCGTGCAAAACAAACCAAGTTATTTTATGTGCAAAAGTGCTAAAAATGCTTTAAAACCCTTAAAATCGCAACTTAACACGTAATTTCTAGCATTTGACTATGATTTTCAATTCTACCCACGTAATCACAATAATATATACCAAATAGTTTTGTGTGCCAAGTTCCGTGCAAAACAAACCAAGTTTGCAACTTTATGCGAAAAACGCCAAAAACGCTTAAAAACTCTTAAAATCGCAATTTAACACGTAATTTCTAGCATATGAGTATGATTTTGAATTCTAACCAACTCAACACAATAATATATACCAGATAGTGCTGTGTGCCAAGTTTCATGCAAAACAAACCAAGTTCTGGCTACTTTATGCGCAAAAGTAACGAAAATGCTAAAAAACCCTTAAAATCGCAACTTAACACGTAATTTCTAGCATATGACTATGATTTTCAATTCTAACCACTAGAACACAATAATATATACCAATTGGTTTTGTGTGCCATGTTTCGTGCAAAACAAACCAAGTTTTAGCGATTTTATGCGCAAAAGTGCAAAAAATGCTAAAAAAAACCCTTAAAATCGCAACTTAACAAGTAATTTCTAGCATTTAACTATGATTTTTAATTCTAACCACTTGAACACAACAATATATACCAAATAGTGTTCTGTGCCAAGTTTCGTGCAAAACAAACCAAGTTTGAGCTACTTTATGCGCAAAAACTCCAAAAACTCTTAAAAACCCATAAAATCGCTACTTAACACGTAACTTCTACCATATGAGTATGATTTTCAATTCTAACCACTTGAACACATTAATATATATAGAATAGAGTTGCGTGCCATGTTTCGTGCAAAACAAACCAAGTTTGAGCTACTTTATGCGCAAAAGTGCTAAAAATGCTTAAAAACCCTTAAAATCGCAACTTAACATGTAATTTCTAGCATTTGACTATGATTTTTAATTCTAACCACTTAAACACAATAATATATACCAAATAGTTTTGTGTGCCAAGTTCCGTGCAAAAAAAACAAAGTTTGCTACTTTATGCGCAAAACGCCAAAAACGCTTAAAAACAATTAAATTCGCAATTTAACACGTAATTTCTAGCATATGAGTATGATTTTCAATTCTAACCACTTCAACACAATACTACATACCAAATAGTGTTGTGTGCTATGTTTCGTGCAAAACAAACCAAGTTTGAGTTACTTTATGCGAAAAACGCCAAAAACGTTGAAAAACCCATAAAATCACAACTTAACACGTAATTTCTAGCATATGAGTATGATTTTGAATTTTAACCAACTCAACACAATAATATATACCAAATAGTGCTGTGTGCCAAGTTTCGTGCAAAACAAACCAAGTTTGAGCTACTTTATGCGCAAAAACTCCAAAAACTCTTAAAAACCCATAAAATCGCAACTCAACACGTAATTTCTAGCATATGAGTATGATTTTCAATTCTAACCACTTGAACACAATAATATATATAGAATAGAGTTGCGTGCCATGTTTCGTGCAAAACAAACCAAGTTTGAGCTACTTTAAGCGCAAAAGTGCTAAAAATGCTTAAAAACCCTTAAAATCGCAACTTAACACGTAATTTCTAGCATTTGACTATGATTTTGTATTCTAACCACTTAAACACAATAATAAATACCAAATAGTGTTGTGTGCCAAGTTTCGTGCAAAACAAACCAAGTTTGAGATACTTTATGCACAAAAGTGCCAAAAACGCTTAAAAACCCATAAAATCGCAACTTAACACGTAATTTCTAGCATATGAGTATGATTTTCAATTCTAACCACTTCAACACAATAATATATACAGAATAGTGTTGCGTGCCAAGTTTCGTGCAAAACAAACCAAGTTACTTTATGGGCAAAAGTGCTAAAAATGCTTTAAAACATTTAAAATCGCAACTTAACACGTAATTTCTAGCATTTGACTATGATTTTCAATTCTACCCACTTAATCACAATAATATATACCAAATAGTTTCGTGTGCCAAGTTCCGTGCAAAACAAACCAAGTTTGCAACTTTATGCGAAAAATGCCAAAAACGCTTAAAAACTCTTAAAATCGCAATTTAACACGTAATTACTAGCATATGAGTATGATTTTGAATTCTAACCAACTCAACACAATAATATATACCAGATAGTGCTGTGTGCCAAGTTTCGTGCAAAACAAACCAAGTTCTGGCTACTTTATGCGCAAAAGTGCCGAAAATGCTATGAAAGTTAATAGGAGGTTGAATACTCTCTAGAGGGGGGAGGGGGGGGGGGGTGAATAGAGAGTATGGGCTTTTAAAAATTTTGGTCAGAATGTTTTCTCAAGAGTTTGAGGGAGTCTGTCAAAACTAGTTTCTGGAACAGTTTTATGCAATTCGTAAACAATAACGTATGTGCGGAAGATAAACTATAAAGTATAACACACGATATGTTAACGAGGTTCGGTTCTAAACAACCTACTCCCCGCCTATGGGTTCTCTTCCAACCCGTAGGATTTAAACGCCTTTTATTAATCCGACTTTAATACAATCAAGAAGATCTCACTATCTCCTCTCACCACGTTCTTCCCCTTGAAGAACCGTATTACAAGTCCCTTTAATAAAAGCAAAATCCCAAATCTCACAATAGAGGTTCACAAGTTGAACACTTTAAAAAGTATTCTCAATTAGGCGTATGGATTTTAATCTAACTCTTTTAAACTCTAAAGTCCTATTACAATTGTAAGAGTTAGACGAATTAAGGATTACAACACTTAGAGAATTTCTCAAAAACTTAAGCCAAGAGAGAAAGAATAAGAATAAGAGCGTAGGTATCTCCTCAATTCTGAAATGAAGCCTCATATATATAGTGTTACGCCTCAACACCTTTAGCAAAAACAAGAAGGCTCCTTGTCCGTTAATTTCTGATGACTTGGTCAATCAGCGCCTGTCTCAAGATCTTGAACTATATCTTCAAACTGACGTGTACTGACAGCTAAAATAATTTCGTCATTGTGTGCTGTAATTTGTCTTTAATATCCAATGCTAAGCTGCCACGTTAGTACTTATACAAGATATTGAACACTTAAGCACAAACCAGAAATCATCAATAATCAAATCCAAATTAATTTTTTCAAATTAATTTCTATATTTGAGATAGCCGTAAATAGTCATTTCTATTTTTAGTATTAATTCAAATAAAATCATATTAATAGAAAATACTATTGTTAGCATATTGAATACTTCATCAACAAATATATCCGCGTAGATAATAAGTAAAATTCGTGTACTTAGACTATATTTATTTACCAAATTAAATCAATCAAATATTTAAAAACAATTTTAAATATTCAAACGTTTATTATTGAAACGTGTAATAAACCTTTATCCTTAATTTCGAATAACAGCAAGGACCTTATCCTATTAAAATATTTCAAATATAATTTTAAGGAACCTTAACCTATTAAAATATTTCAAATGTTATTACGGAATTAATCAGGTTATGAATATAATAATCCTTCAAGACTTTGAAACTTATCTCAAGTCTTAAAATCAACTTAAGCTCTTAAATCATAATTCAGCGTTTTAGAACTTAAATGCATATAACACTTATCAAACATATAACAAATATGATTTTGGACTTACTTAAACTTTAAGATAATATGTGTTTTGAATTATCATCATTAAATTTAATTCATCTTATCATTATTAAAGAGAATTGAGTCTTCAATTTCCCCTTTAACAACATATAAGAGAATTGAGTCTTCAATCTCCCCCTTGATGAAAGTCAAAACCATATTTTCTTAAATCATATTTCTAAGCCATTATAAACTGAAAAACATGATAAGAAAGACAATCAGAATGTTCTTTCAAGATGTTGAAAACAGTTTCAAAACAGAACAGTTAATTGTTATTCACAAGTAAGTAAGTGACTAATCATATTACATGCAAATACATGATTATGAAATATTATAAATATGAATAATAATCAAAGCAAAAATTTATCAAATAATCAATGATCAATAATCAGCACAAATAATCAATAATCAGAGCAAAAAACATCAATATATATAATCAGAACATGAGCACAGAATATGCATCATAAACATGCATCATAAACATCTAACAACAAACCATATTTAGCAATTCAACATATCATCTATAATAAAATATTAGCAACATAATCATATTTATCAGAGCATCATAAAGATATGTCAAGTAAAACAATAACAATGTATATGATATGAACATGCATCATGACAAATAAAATAAATCTCCCCCTTTTTGACTTTCATCAAAAAGTAAACATGGAATAAAATGTTGGGATTGTGAAAAGTTAACCAAAATATTTGTTTGCCGAAATGTTGAAATTGTTTAGCCATAACAAAATAAAATTGTTCATTAAACAACAACCATCAAAGATTACTTTCTAGATCTGGTTTTCCTTCTCTTGGAAGTTCTGCCAGATGAGATAGTATCTGTAACAGTTGGTGGTATGGTCTGAAGTGGAGTTACCATGACAATCTCTTCTTCTTTTTTCTCTTTTTCCTTTTCAGGCATCTCCTCAGCCTCTACCTCTTTTTCAGCCTTTACCTCTTCTTGCTCCGCCCCTTTCTCTTGCTCTGCCTCTTTCTCTTGCTCTGCCTCTTTTTGCTTTTCTTCTGGCTTCTCAAACTCTTGTGGTTCAGCAGTCCCTTCCTGAACAGTCTCCTCCACAACCACATCTTCTACAACCATTCCTTTCATTTCTTTCATGAATGTGTCTAACATATATGTTAACACAGACACTTTATCATGCAAATCCAGTAAGGAAGTTTTAACTTCACCTACCTCTACTTCAAGAGATTGTAGATAAGAAATGGTAGTGTGTTCTTTTAAATGAGGTTCAAGTCTAGAAAGCCGTTTACCATGTATCTTTCTTAAATTATCTTTTTCATCACAGGACAAATTTGAAAACAGATCATATTTGCCATTTACTTTGAAGATACCAAGAGCAGGAAGACTATCTTTAGACAATGACATAGGACCAGAATGATCTACTTCCTCCATATCAGAGAGTAAACCAAAGTGATCAAACATTAATGTCAGTAGATTAGCATAGGGCAGTGCACAATTTCGGTTATGTGAGACACAAAACCTCATTGTAGAGAAAATTATTGCAGCAAAATCAACATTTTTCATAGAGGCAATTTTCCACATCAAAATTAAATGAGCATCGGTTACTAGTTCACAAGAGGAGTTCCTAGAGAAAACGAATCTGACCAAAACATAATGTAACAGTTTTCCACTAAGATTCAAGGCATTATGAGTTAATTGTTTGACAGAGGAGGAATTTGAATATGATTCTAGAAGAAAAAGATCTTTAGCATTTTGCAATGCCAAAATATGTGGAGTTTTATCATCATCAGCATGTGAAAATTTCAGCAGGTCATTGATTAGGGTTTTAGAAATCTTAATTTCTTTTCCTTTCATAAAACTTCTTAAAATCTGATTTCCATTTTCTATTATGAAAGATAAATTGGAATAGAAGATTCTAACCAATGTAGGGTAAGAGATAAAACCTGGATTGAGTAACAAACCTGGAGTTGATTGAATAAAAGAAGAAATAATCTCAAGGTCTTCAAATAAAAAGAAGTTGTAATTAAGAACATCAACATATGATAGTGAACGATTTTTAAAGATATCTATCCATCTTCCATATGCTGTATAGTTCTCAAACCAATCTTTAGAAACATTTGAAAATTTTACTGGATAGGGAACAGAAGGTGAAATAGGTTCTGTTATAGGCGTAGATGATTCTCCTTTCTCCAACTTAGTAATAGACTTTCTTTTGGGTGCCATGAAAACAGTCTTTTGAAAGCTTTGAAGAGGATGAATGAAGATGACGGTTTTGATAAGAAAATCAGAAGAAGTTGATGTGAGGGAAACAGAAATGCACTTCTCTTTCTATTAAAGGGAATTAGTACAATGCATGTATACTAGCATTGAATTGATTTGACAATTCAAGAGGAATGCAAAAAGTTTGTAATTGACCAGTTAGTGTGAATGCAATTGATATTTGATTTGTGAATATAATTATAAAGATAATTGTATTCCAACCAATATTCATGAACAATATTTTAATGCATGGACTTTTAAAATAAAATTTAGGCAAACAATTTTTATTTTTTTTAAAAATAATTAAATATCCTTTATTGATTAAAGGTATTTAATCGTAAATCCCATTTTAATATAAAACACATAATTTTCAAGAAATTGAAATCAAATTTTCAATTCTCAAATTCATGCATAAACATACATATATTATCAATCAAACATGTAAATACAATGTAATGCTCCCCCTTAACACATACTTAGTATTAAGTAAAATTTATGTTTAACAACTTAACTGATTTATTAAAAATACCGTTATTCCTCGTGATTACTCCCCCTTAATTCATGCAACATCATTTAGCATGCCAAGTTCCATACGTATATAGGCAAAACGTTCAGCACTCAAAGGTTTTGTAAATATATCCGCTAACTGATTTTCAGTAGGTATAAAGGATAAAGAAATGTTACCTTTTTCAGCATGATCTCTAATGAAATGGTGACGTACCTCAATGTGTTTAGTACGAGAATGTTGAACAGGATTCTTAGTAATACAAATAGCACTTGTATTATCACATTTTATTGGAATGCCTTTGAGATCAATTCCAAGATCTCGAAGTTGTTGAGCGATCCATAAAATTTGAGAGCAACAAGCACCTGCGGCTATGTATTCAGCTTCAGCTGTAGATAAAGCAACTGAATTTTGCTTTTTAGAATACCATGAAATTAATGAATTTCCTAAGAATTGACACGATCCTGAAGTACTTTTTCTATCAACCTTGTATCCAGCATAATCAGCATCTGAAAAACCAATCAAACCAAAATTTCCACAACTAGGGTACCATAGACCGAAGTCTTTAGTCCCATTCAAATATCTAAAGATTCTCTTAACTGCTGTTAAGTGAGATTCTTTTGGGTTAGCTTGAAAACGAGCACATAAGCAGACACTAAACATAATGTCAGGACGACTAGCAGTTAAATACAATAAAGAACCAATCATACCTCTATAAGTCTTTTGATCAACGCTCTTTCCACTAAAATCTTGATCTAGACTTAATGTTGAACTCATAGGTGTATTAGCGTCTCTACATTGATCCATATTGTACTTCTTTAGCAAATTTCTAACATATTTACTTTGACAAATAAATATGCCATCTTTCTTTTGCTTTATTTGTAGTCCAAGAAAGAATGTTAAATCTCCCATCATGCTCATTTCAAATTCCTTGCACAAAGAATCATTAGTAGCTCCAAACAAAATATCATCAACATATACTTGAACAATAAGAATGTCTTTTCCTTTCGTTTTAATGAAAAGTGTTTTATCAATTTTTCCTCGTTGAAATTCATTTTCAAGTAAATGCGAGCTAAATCTGTCATACCAAGCTCTTGGAGCTTGTTTCAAGCCATATAGCGCTTTGTTTAGTTTGAAAACATGATTAGGTAAATCAGATTTTTCAAAACCTGGAGGTTGTTTAACATATACTTCCTCTTGTAAATATCCATTTAGGAAAGCACATTTAACATCCATTTGATAAAGTTTAATATTCATATAAGAAGCAAAAGCAAGCATAATACGGATAGATTCTAACCTTGCAACTGGTGCAAAAGTTTCATCATAATCTATACCTTCTTCTTGATTATATCCTTGAGCTACCAATCTTGCTTTATTCCTTACAATGTCTCCATCCTCATTGAGTTTATTGCGAAAGACCCATCTAGTTCCAATAATAGTACGATCTAGAGGTCTTTCAACTAGATTCCAAACTTTGTTTCTTTCAAATTCATTCAATTCATTTTGCATAGCAATGATCCACTCTGGTTCTTTTAATGCTTCTTTAACATCCTTTGGTTCTATTAGAGAAACAAAAGCAGAAAATGCACATAAATTTTTAAGAGAGGATCGAGTTTGCGTACCTTTGTTTGGATTACTTATAATATTTTCTGGAGGATGTTGAGATGACATTCTAATTCTTCTTCGTAGTATGGATGGTGATGGTGTGTTTTCATTCAAAGAATTTATACTTACTTCATTCGAGGAATTTTTAATTGGAGTATCAAAAGCAGTATGTTCAGGAACTGTTTCAAGTTCTTGAGGTTGGGTCTCAAGATCAGACTGTGAGTCTTCAATGTTTACAATCTGTTTTCCTTTATCATCATCAAGACTTTGTATGGTATCCTGCATGTTATTCCTTTTAGCAGCACTAATATTATTATCATCCAGTTCGTCATCACTCAAATCATCAAAGTGTTTATTAAGGTTTAACTCTTTAAATCCTTCACTTAATGTTCCATTCTCGGATTCATCAAAAACAACATGTATACTTTCTTCAACTATACCTGTACGTTTGTTTAGCACTCTATAAGCTTTACTGTTCAAGGAGTATCCAAGGAATATACCTTCATCACTTCTAGCATCAAATTTACCTAGATTATCTTTACCATTATTATGAATAAAACATTTACAGCCAAATGGTCTAAGGTATGCTATATTCGGTTTTCTTCCTTTGAATAACTCATAAGGGGTTTTCTTAAGTATGGGTCTTATAAGACATCTATTCAAGACATAATTAGCTGTGTTAACAGCCTCAGCCCAATAGTGTTTAGCTAATCCATTTTCAATAAGCATCGTTCTAGCCATCTCTTCTAAGGTTCGATTTTTCCTTTCAACCACACCGTTTTGTTGGGGTGTCCTAGGAGCTGAAAAGTTATGGGTTATTCCATATTTTTCACAAAAGGAATCAAAGCCTAATTGATCAAACTCTCTCCCATGATCACTTCTAATCGAAACTATTGGAAGGTTCAGTTGAGTCTGCATCTCTTTACAACGTCTTGAAAACGGTTTCAAGGCTTCACTTTTATCGTTCAAAAAATCAACCCACGTAAATCTAGAATAATCATCAACTGTAACTAAGATGTAAGATTTACCTCTTATGCTCCGCACACGCATTGGTCCACATAAATCAATATGTAAGAGTTCACATGGTCTAGATGTACTTACCATTTTCTTCGGTTTGAATGAACTTCTTACTTGTTTACCTTTAATGCATGCGTCACAAGCAGGACTTTGTTTATAGTCAAGAGCTGGAAGTCCCTTAACTAAATCTTTACTTACCAACTCATGCATGGTGTGAGTATTAATATGACCAAGACGTCTATGCCATAGATTTGGATTATCCGTAATAGCTTTCAAACACTTAAAATTCTCAGCTGCAATTTCGTTAGTATGCAAGGCATAAACATTATCATGTCTAAGGGCAGTAATGAAAGTATCACCGGTATTAGGATTTTTAACAATACATTTTTCTTTATCAAATATCACTTCATTACCTTTATCACATAGTTGAGACACACTTAGCAAATTAAATTTTAGACCTTCAACTAAATAAACATTGTCAATAGTTTTAGATGGATTCTTACCGATTTTACCAATGCCTAAAATTTTGCATTTACCTTTATCTCCTAAGGTGATAGAGCCATTGCATTTTTCTTTTATTTCAGAAAATAAAGAACTTTTACCACTCATATGTCTCGAGCATCCACTATCTAAAATCCATTTCTGTTTATCCTACAAAACAAAAAAAATAACCTTTCTCAACCTAATTAGACTATTCAAGTGACAAATTTGGGATCTTATTTAGGATAGACCATGTTAGGTGGTCTTGTTCCTTTAGGAACCCATATTTGTTTTACCTGTCCACGTAATTCATAAGGAAAGGAATTTTCAATGATATGCTTGTCTTTACGTCTGTATGGACATGCAATTCTAATGTGTCCCTTTTTGCAACAAAAGGTGCAAGTAGGTGTACGTTTAGATTTGTATGCACTTTTAACAAATGTGGTATTTTTCTTATAATTATATGAAACATTGTTATAACCTATACCACGTTTATCATTAGATGGTTTTTGACTCGTAAGCATTTTTGTGAATTTTGATTCGGATTCATTAAGCTTGGTTAATGCTTGTAGATTTTTCTCAGACTCTTGCTTCAAAGCTTTGAGTCTGGCTTCAAGTTCATTGTTCTCATTCTTAAGGTCAATAAGCTGCTTGGTCTGGTTGAGATTCTGTTGTTTCAAGACTTTGACAGTCTTTTCAAGTTTAATTATTTCAACTCTTTGCGATTCATTTTTAGTCAAGATTTGTTCACAACCTTCAGCATAATGACGTACCCTATTCTCTAAGGTATCTTTCTCATCTTTTAAGATCTTTTCTATTTGAAACATGTTAAGAAGTGTTGTAATTAATTCATCCTTGGTGCAAGTGTTAAGAAAGACACGTACCTCTTCATGGTTTTGATCTATATCATCATTTTCATCATTATTAGCCATAAGACATACATGAGCTTGTCCATCTTCACTTTCAGATTCGGATGATACTTCAGAATCACTCCAAGTTGCAACCATCGCTTGTTTCTTCTTGTTTTTCTTGTATGATTCTCTTTTCTTCTTGGGGCACTCTTTTACAAGATGTTCTGTAGATCCACACTCAAAACAAGCAAGTTTGTTAGTCTTAAAATTTGATTTAGAGTTAGAAGACTTACCTTTATTTCTGGATTTGAATTTCTTAAATCTCTTTCGCATCTTCATAATTCCTTCAAGACCTTTAGTGATCAGTGCAAATGGATCTTCTTCATCATCGCTTTCTTCATCATCACTAGCAGATTCATGATGATTCTTAGCTTTTAAAGCAAGATTTTTCATAGAAGGTATTACATCATTTTCTCCATCATCATGTAGGGTAAGTTCATGTGTTGTGAGTTTTCCAAGGAGGTCGTCAAGGGATAGAACTCTCAGGTCTTGAGCTTCCTCAATGGCGGTGACTTTTGGACCCCATTTGGATCTTGGAAGACATCTCAAGATCTTCTGGACTTTTTCTGCATTAGTAAAAGTTTTACCAAGAGAATTCAAACTGTTAGTAATCAAAGTAAAACGAGTAAACATTTCATTAATATTCTCATCCTTTTTCATTTTGAACATTTCATATTGATGCATGAGAATGTTGATCTTCGTTTCCTTTACTTGACTTGTTCCTTCGTATGTCACAACCAGCTTATCCCATATCTCTTTAGCACTTGTACATGAAGAAACACGATTAAACTCAGTACCATTCAAAGCACAACATAATTGATTCATTGCCCTATAGTTTTTGGAAACCCATTCCAAATCTGTTTGTGAATATTCAGATTCGGACTTTTGTACATCATTTCCTTGAGCGTCCTTTTTCATGGGTACCTTAGGTCCTTTAGTTATGATCTCCCAAAGTTCCATATCTTGATCAATCACAAACATTTTCATCAAGGTTTTCCTATGTGAGAAATTTGTACCGCAAAACAGTGGTGGTCTTGAACACGAACGTCCTTGTGCGAACAACCCTTCTCCTATTGGATCCATCACAAGATATTACTCTTTTTATGTGACACTAGGCTCTGATACCAAATGAAAGTTAATAGGAGGTTGAATACTCTCTAGAGGGGGGGGTGAATAGAGAGTATGGGCTTTTAAAAATTTCGGTCAGAATGTTTTCTCAAGAGTTTGAGGGAGTCTGTCAAAACTAGTTTCTGGAACAGTTTTATGCAATTCGTAAACAATAACGTATGTGCGGAAGATAAACTATAAAGTATAACACACGATATGTTAACGAGGTTCGGTTCTAAACAACCTACTCCCCGCCTATGGGTTCTCTTCCAACCCGTAGGATTTAAACGCCTTTTATTAATCCGACTTTAATACAATCAAGAAGATCTCACTATCTCCTCTCACCACGTTCTTCCCCTTGAAGAACCGTATTACAAGTCCCTTTAATAAAAGCAAAATCCCAAATCTCACAATAGAGATTCACAAGTTGAACACTTTAAAAAGTATTCTCAATTAGGCGTATGGATTTTAATCTAACTCTTTTAAACTCTAAAGTCCTATTACAATTGTAAGAGTTAGACGAATTAAGGATTACAACACTTAGAGAATTTCTCAAAAACTTAAGCCAAGAGAGAAAGAATAAGAATAAGAGCGTAGGTATCTCCTCAATTCTGAAATGAAGCCTCATATATATAGTGTTACGCCTCAACACCTTTAGCAAAAACAAGAAGGCTCCTTGTCCGTTAATTTCTGATGACTTGGTCAATCAGCGCCTGTCTCAAGATCTTGAACTATATCTTCAAACTGACGTGTACTGACAGCTAAAATAATTTCGTCATTGTGTGCTGTAATTTGTCTTTAATATCCAATGCTAAGCTGCCACGTTAGTACTTATACAAGATATTGAACACTTAAGCACAAACCAGAAATCATCAATAATCAAATCCAAATTAATTTTTTCAAATTAATTTCTATATTTGAGATAGCCGTAAATAGTCATTTCTATTTTTAGTATTAATTCAAATAAAATCATATTAATAGAAAATACTATTGTTAGCATATTGAATACTTCATCAACAAATATATCCGCGTAGATAATAAGTAAAATTCGTGTACTTAGACTATATTTATTTACCAAATTAAATCAATCAAATATTTAAAAACAATTTTAAATATTCAAACGTTTATTATTGAAACGTGTAATAAACCTTTATCCTTAATTTCGAATAACAGCAAGGACCTTATCCTATTAAAATATTTCAAATATAATTTTAAGGAACCTTAACCTATTAAAATATTTCAAATGTTATTACGGAATTAATCAGGTTATGAATATAATAATCCTTCAAGACTTTGAAACTTATCTGAAGTCTTAAAATCAACTTAAGCTCTTAAATCATAATTCAGCGTTTTAGAACTTAAATGCATATAACACTTATCAAACATATAACAAATATGATTTTGGACTTACTTAAACTTTAAGATAATATGTGTTTTGAATTATCATCATTAAATTTAATTCATCTTATCATTATTAAAGAGAATTGAGTCTTCAATTTCCCCTTTAACAACATATAAGAGAATTGAGTCTTCATGCTAAAAAACCCTTAAAATCGAAACTTAACACGTAATTTCTAGCATATGACTATGATTTTCAATTCTAACCACTAGAACACAATAATATATACCAAATGGTTTTGTGTGCCAAGTGTCGTGCAAAACAAACCAAGTTTTAGCTATTTTATGCGCAAAAGTGCCAAAAATGCTAAAAAAAACCCTTAAAATCGCAACTTAACAAGTAATTTCTAGCATTTAACTATGATTTTTAATTCTAACCACTTGAACACAATAATATATACCAAATAGTGTTGTGTGCCAAGTTTCGTGCAAAACAAACAAACTTTGAGCTACTTTATGCGTGAAAGTGCCAAAAAAGCATAAAAACGCATAAAATCGCAACTTAACAAGTAATTTCTAACATATGAGTATGATTTTCTATTCTAACCACTTCAACACAATAATATATACCAAATAGTGTTGTGTGCCAAGTTTCTTGCAAAACAAACCAAGTTTTAGTTATTTTATGCGCAAAAGTGCCAAAAATGCTAAAAAAAAACCTTTAAAATCGCAACTTAACAAGTAATTTCTAGCATTTAACTATGATTTTTAATTCTAACCACTTGAACACAATAATATATACCAAATAGTGTTGTGTGCCAAGTTCCGTGCAAAACAAACCAAGTTTGAGCTACTTTATGCGCAAAAACTCCAAAAACTCTTAAAAACCCATAAAATCGCAACTTAACACGTAATTTCTAGCATATGAGTATGATTTTCAATTCTAACCACTTGAACACAATAATATATATAGAATAGAGTTGCGTGCCATGTTTCGTGCAAAACAAACCAAGTTTGAGCTACTTTATGCGCAAAAATGCTAAAAATGCTTAAAAAGCCTTAAAATCGCAAATTAACACGTAATTTCTAGCATTTGACTATGATTTTTTATTCTAACCACTTAAACACAATAATATATACCAAATAGTTTTGTGTGCCAAGTTCCGTGCAAAACAAACAAAGTTTTCTACTTTATGCGCAAAACGCCAAAAACGCTTAAAAACAATTAAATTCGCAATTTAACACGTAATTTCTAGCATATGAGTATGATTTTCAATTCTAACCACTTCAACACAATACTACATACCAAATAGTGTTGTGTGCTATGTTTCGTGCAAAACAAACCAAGTTTGAGTTACTTTATGCGAAAAACGCCAAAAACGTTGAAAAACACATAAAATCACAACTTAACACGTAATTTCTAGCATATGAGTATGATTTTGAATTTTAACGAACTCAACACAATAATATATACCAAATAGTGCTGTGTGCCAAGTTTCGTGCAAAACAAACCAAGTTTGAGCTACTTTATGCGCAAAAACTCCAAAAACTCTTAAAAACCCATAAAATCGCAACTTAACACGTAATTTCTAGCATATGAGTATGATTTTCAATTCTAACCACTTGAACAGAATAATATATATAGAATAGCGTTGCGTGCCATGTTTCGTGCAAAACAATCCAAGTTTGAGCTACTTTAAGCGCAAAAGTGCTAAAAATGCTTAAAAACCCTTAAAATCGCAACTTAACACGTAATTTCTAGCATTTGACTATGATTTTTTATTCTAACCACTTAAACACAAGAATAATTACCAAATAGTGTTGTGTGCCAAGTTTCGTGCAAAACAAACCAAGTTTCAGATACTTTATGCACAAAAGTGCCAAAAACGCTTAAAAACCCATAAAATCGCAACTTAACACGTAATTTCTAGCATATGAGTATGATTTTCAATTCTAACCACTTCAACAAAATAATATATACAGAATAGTGTTGCGTGCCAAGTTTCGTGCAAAACAAACCAAGTTACTTTATGCGCAAAAGTGCTAAAAATGCTTTAAAACCCTTAAAATCGCAACTTAACACGTAATTTCTAGCTTTTGACTATGATTTTCAATTCTACCCACTTAATCACAATAATATATACCAAATATTTTTGTGTGCCAAGTTCCGTGCAAAACAAACCAAGTTTGCAACTTTATGCGAAAAACGCCAAAAACGCTTAAAAACTCTTAAAATCGCAATTTAACACGTAATTCCTAGCATATGAGTATGATTTTGAATTCTAACCAACTCAACACAATAATATATACCAGATAGTGCTGTGTGCCAAGTTTCGTGCAAAACAAACCAAGTTCTGGCTACTTTATGCGCAAAAGTGCCGAAAATGCTAAAAAACCCTAAAAATCGCAACTTAACACGTAATTTCTAGCATATGACTATGATTTTAAATTCTAACCACTAGAACACAATAATATATACCAAATGGTTTTGTGTGCCAAGTGTCGTGCAAAACAAACCAAGTTTTAGCTATTTTATGCGCAAAAGTGCCAAAAATGCTAAAAAAAAACCCTTAAAATCGCAACTTAAGAAGTAATTTCTAGCATTTAACTATGACTTTTAATTCTAACCACTTGAACACAATAATATATACCAAATAGTGTTGTGTGCCAACTTTCGTGCAAAACAAACCAAGTTTGAGCTACTTTATGCGCAAAAACTCCAAAAACTCTTAAAAACCCATAAAATCGCAACTTAACACGTAATTTCTAGCATATGAGTATGATTTTCAATTCTAACCACTTGAACACAATAATATATATAGAATAGAGTTGCGTGCCATGTTTCGTGCAAAACAAACCAAGTTTGAGCTACTTTATGCGCAAAAATGCTAAAAATGCTTAAAAACCCTTAAAATCGCAAATAAACACGTAATTTCTAGCATTTGACTATGATTTTTTATTCTAACCACTTAAACACAATAATATATACCAAATAGTTTTGTGTGCCAAGTTCCGTGCAAAACAAACAAAGTTTGCTACTTTATGCGCAAAACGCCAAAAACGCTTAAAAACAATTAAATTCGCAATTTAACACGTAATTTCTAGCATATGAGTATGATTTTCAATTCTAACCACTTCAACACAATACTACATACCAAATAGTGTTGTGTGCTATGTTTCGTGCAAAACAAACCAAGTTTGAGTTACTTTATGCGAAAAACGCCAAAAACGTTGAAAAACCCATAAAATCACAACTTAACACGTAATTTCTAGTATATGAGTATGATTTTGAATTTTAACGAACTCAACACAATAATATATACCAAATAGTGCTGTGTGCCAAGTTTCGTGCAAAACAAACCAAGTTTGAGCTACTTTATGCGCAAAAACTCCAAAAACTCTTAAAAACCCATAAAATCGCAACTTAACACGTAATTTCTAGCATATGAGTATGATTTTCAATTCTAACCACTTGAACACAATAATATATATAGAATAGAGTTGCGTGCCATGTTTCGTGCAAAACAAACCAAGTTTGAGCTACTTTATGCGCAAAAATGCTAAAAATGCTTAAAAACCCTTAAAATCGCAAATTAACACGTAATTTCTAGCATTTGACTATGATTTTTTATTCTAACCACTTAAACACAATAATATATACCAAATAGTTTTGTGTGCCAAGTTCCGTGCAAAACAAACAAAGTTTGCTACTTTATGCGCAAAACGCCAAAAACGCTTAAAAACAATTAAATTCGCAATTTAACACGTAATTTCTAGCATATGAGTATGATTTTCAATTCTAACCACTTCAACACAATACTACATACCAAATAGTGTTGTGTGCTATGTTTCGTGCAAAACAAACCAAGTTTGAGTTACTTTATGCGAAAAACGCCAAAAACGTTGAAAAACCCATAAAATCACAACTTAACACGTAATTTCTAGTATATGAGTATGATTTTGAATTTTAACGAACTCAACACAATAATATATACCAAATAGTGCTGTGTGCCAAGTTTCGTGCAAAACAAACCAAGTTTGAGCTACTTTATGCGCAAAAACTCCAAAAACTCTTAAAAACCCATAAAATCGCAACTTAACACGTAATTTCTAGCATATGAGTATGATTTTCAATTCTAACCACTTGAACACAATAATATATATAGAATAGAGTTGCGCGCCATGTTTCGTGCAAAACAAACCAAGTTTGAGCTACTTTAAGCGCAAAAGTGCTAAAAATGCTTAAAAACCCTTAAAATCGCAACTTAACACGTAATTTCTAGCATTTGACTATGATTTTTTATTCTAACCACTTAAACACAATAATAAATACCAAATAGTGTTGTGTGCCAAGTTTCGTGCAAAACAAACCAAGTTTGAGATACTTTATGCACAAAAGTGCCAAAAACGCTTAAAAACCCATAAAATCGCAACTTAACACATAATTTCTAGCATATGAGTATGATTTTCAATTCTAACCACTTCAACACAATAATATATACAGAATAGTGTTGCGTGCCAAGTTTCGTGCAAAACAAACCAAGTTACTTTATGCGCAAAAGTGCTAAAAATGCTTTAAAACCCTTAAAATCGCAACTTAACACGTAATTTCTAGCTTTTGACTATGATTTTCAATTCTACCCACTTAATCACAATAATATATACCAAATAGTTTTGTGTGCCAAGTTCCGTGCAAAACAAACCAAGTTTGCAACTTTATTCGAAAAACGCCAAAAACGCTTAAAAGCTCTTAAAATCGCAATTTAACACGTAATTACTAGCATATGAGTATGATTTTGAATTCTAACCAACTCAACACAATAATATATACCAGATAGTGCTGTGTGCCAAGTTTCGTGCAAAACAAACCAAGTTCTGGCTACTTTATGCGCAAAAGTGCCGAAAATGCTAAAAAACCCTTAAAATCGCAACTTAACACGTAATTTCTAGCATATGACTATGATTTTCAATTCTAACCACTAGAACACAATAATATATACCAAATGGTTTTGTGTGCCAAGTGTCGTGCAAAACAAACCAAGTTTTAGCTATTTTATGCGCAAAAGTGCCAAAAATGCTAAAAAAAAACCCTTAAAATCGCAACTTAACAAGTAATTTCTAGCATTTAACTATGATTTTTAATTCTAACCACTTGAACACAATAATATATACCAAATAGTGTTGTGTGCCAAGTTTCGTGCAAAACAAACCAAGTTTGAGCTACTTTATGCGCAAAAACTCCAAAAACTCTTAAAAACCCATAAAATCGCAACTTAACACGTAATTTCTAGCATATGAGTATGATTTTCAATTCTAACCACTTGAACACAATAATATATATAGAATAGAGTTGCGTGCCATGTTTCATGCAAAACAAACCAAGTTTGAGCTACTTTATGCGCAAAAATGCTAAAAATGCTTAAAAACCCTTAAAATCGCAACTTAACACGTAATTTCTAGCATTTGACTATGATTTTTTATTCTAACCACTTAAACACAATAATATATACCAAATAGATTTGTGTGCCAAGTTCCGTGCAAAACAAACAAAGTTTTCTACTTTATGCGCAAAACGCCAAAAACGCTTAAAAATAATTAAATTCGCAATTTAACACGTAATTTCTTGCATATGAGTATGATTTTCAATTCTAACCACTTCAACACAATACTACATACCAAATAGTGTTGTGTGCTATGTTTCGTGCAAAACAAACCAAGTTTGAGTTACTTTATGCGAAAAACGCCAAAAACGTTGAAAAACCCATAAAATCACAACTTAACACGTAATTTCTAGCATATGAGTATGATTTTGAATTTTAACCAACTCAACACAATAATATATACCAAATAGTGCTGTGTGCCAAGTTTCGTGCAAAACAAACCAAGTTTGAGCTACTTTATGCGCAAAAACTCCAAAAACTCTTAAAAACCCATAAAATCGCAACTTAACACGTAATTTCTAGCATGTGAGTATGATTTTCAATTCTAACAACTTGAACACAATAATATATATAGAATAGCGTTGCGTGCCATGTTTCGTGCAAAACAATCCAAGTTTGAGCTACTTTAAGCGCAAAAGTGCTAAAAATGCTTAAAAACCCTTAAAATCGCAACTTAACACGTAATTTCTAGAATTTGACTATGATTTTTTATTCTAACCACTTAAACACAATAATAAATACCAAATAGTGTTGTGTGCCAAGTTTCGTGCAAAACAAACCAAGTTTGAGATACTTTCTGCACAAAAGTGCCAAAACGCTTAAAAACCCATAAAATCGCAACTTAACACGTAATTTCTAGCATATGAGTATGATTTTCAATTCTAACCACTTCAACACAATAATATATACAGAATAGTGTTGCGTGCCAAGTTTCGTGCAAAACAAACCAAGTTACTTTATGCGCAAAAGTGCTAAAAATGCTTTAAAACCTTTAAAATCGCAACTTAACACGTAATTTCTAGCATTTGACTATGATTTTCAATTCTACCCACTTAATCACAATAATATATACCAAATAGTTTCGTGTGCCAAGTTCCGTGCAAAACAAACCAAGTTTGCAACTTTATGCGAAAAACGTCAAAAACGCTTTAAAACTCTTAAAATCGCAATTTAACACGTAATTACTAGCATATGAGTATGATTTTGAATTCTAACCAACTCAACACAATAATATATACCAGATAGTGCTGTGTGCCAAGTTTCGTGCAAAACAAACCAAGTTCTGGCTACTTTATGCGCAAAAGTGCCGAAAATGCTAAAAAACCCTTAAAATCGCAACTTAACACGTAATTTCTAGCATATGAGTATGATTTTCAATTCTAACTACTTCAACACAATACAACATACCAAATAGTGTTGTGTGCTTTGTTTCGTGCAAAACAAACCAAGTTTGAGTTACTTTATGCGAAAAACGCCAAAAACGTTGAAAAACCCATAAAATCACAACTTAACACGTAATTTCTAGCATATGAGTATGATTTTGAATTTTAACCAACTCAACACAATAATATATACCAAATAGTGCTGTGTGCCAAGTTTCGTGCAAAACAAACCAATTTTGACCTACTTTATGCGCAAAAACTCCAAAAACTCTTAAAAACCCATAAAATCACAACTTAACATGTAATTTCTAGCATATGAGTATGATTTTCTATTCTAACCACTTCAACACAATAATATACCAAATAGTGTTGTGTGCCAAGTTTCTTGCAAAACAAACCAAGTTTTAGCTATTTTATGCGCAAAAGTGCCAAAAATGCTAAAAAAAAAACCCTTAAAATCGCAACTTAACAAGTAATTTCTAGCATTTAACTATGATATTTAATTCTAACCACTTGAACACAATAATATATACCAAATAGTGTTGTGTGCCAAGTTCCGCGCAAAACAAACCAAGTTTGAGCTACTTTACGCGCAAAAACTCCAAAAACTCTTAAAAACCCATAAAATCGCAACTTAACACGTAATTTCTAGCATATGAGTATGATTTTCAATTATAACCACTTGAACACAATAATATATATAGAATAGAGTTGCGTGCCATGTTTCGTGCAAAACAAACCAAGTTTGAGCTACTTTATGCGCAAAAGTGCTAAAAATGCTTTAAAACCCTTAAAATAGCAACTTAACACGTAATTTCTAGCATTTGACTATAATTTTTTATTCTAACCACTTAAACACAATAATATATACCAAATAGTTTTGTGTGCCAAGTTCCGTGCAAAACAAACCAAGTTTGCTACTTTATGCGCAAAACGACAAAAACGCTAAAAACACTTAAAATCGCAATTTAACACGTAATTTCTAGCATATGAGTATGATTTTCAATTCTAACCACTTCAACACAATACTACATACCAAATAGTGTTGTGTGCTATGGTTCGTTCAAAACAAACCAAGTTTGAGCTACTTTATGCGCAAAAGTGCCGAAAATGCTAAAAACCCCTTAAAATCGCAACTTAACACGTAATTTCTAGCATATGACTATGATTTTCAATTCTAACCACTTCAACACAATAATATATACCAAATGGTGTTGTGTGCCAAGTTTCGTGCAAAACAAACAAACTTTGAGCTACTTTATGCGTGAAAGTGCCAAAAAAGCATAAAAACGCATAAAATCGCAACTTAACAAGTAATTTCTAACATATGAGTATGATTTTCTATTCTAACCACTTCAACACAATAATATATACCAAATAGTGTTGTGTGCCAAATTTCTTGCAAAACAAACCAAGTTTTAGCTATTTTATGCGCAAAAGTGCCAAAAATGCTAAAAAAAAACCTTTAAAATCGCAACTTAACAAGTAATTTCTAGCATTTAACTATGATTTTTAATTCTAACCACTTGAACACAATAATATATACCAAATAGTGTTGTGTGCCAAGTTCCGTGCAAAACAAACCAAGTTTGAGCTACTTTATGCGCAAAAACTCCAAAAACTCTTAAAAACCCATAAAATCGCAACTTAACACGTAATTTCTAGCATATGAGTATGATTTTCAATTCTAACCACTTGAACACAATAATATATATAGAATAGAGTTGCGTGCCATGTTTCGTGCAAAGCAAACCAAGTTTGAGCTACTTTATGCGCAAAAGTGCTAAAAATGCTTAAAAACCCTTAAAATAGCAACTTAACACGTAATTTCTAGCATTTGACTATGATTTTTTTATTCTAACGACATAAAGACAATAATATATACCAAATAGTTTTGTGAGCCAAGTTCCGTGTAAAACAAACCAAGTTTGCTACTTTATGCGCAAAACGCCAAAAACGCTTAAAAACACTTAAAATCGCAATTTAACACGTAATTTCTAGAATATGAGTATGATTTTCAATTCTAACCACTTCAACACAATACTACATACCAAATAGTGTTGTGTGCTATGTTTCGTGCAAAACAAACCAAGTTTGAGCTACTTTATGCACAAAAGTGCCAAAAACGTTTAAAAACCCATAAAATCACAACTTAACAAGTAATTTGTAGCATATGAGTATGATTTTCTATTCTAACCACTTCAACACAATAATATACCAAATAGTGTTGTGTGCCAAGTTCCTTGCAAAACAAACCAAGTTTTAGCTATTTTATGCGCAAAAGTGCCAAAAATGCTAAAAAAAACCCTTAAAATCGCAACTTAACAAGTAATTTCTAGCATTTAACTATGATATTTAATTCTAACCACTTGAACACAATAATATATACCAAATAGTGTTGTGTGCCAAGTTCCGTGCAAAACAAACCAAGTTTGAGCTACTTTATGCGCAAAAACTCCAAAAACTCTTAAAAAACCCATAAAATCGCAACTTAACACGTAATTTCTAGCATATGAGTATGATTTTAAATTATAACCACTTGAACACAATAATATATATAGAATAGAGTTGCGTGCCATGTTTCGTGCAAAACAAACCAAGTTTGAGCTACTTTATGCGCAAAAGTGCTAAAAATGCTTAAAAACCCTTAAAATAGCAACTTAACACGTAATTTCTAGCATTTGACTATAATTTTTTATTCTAACCACTTAAACACAATAATATATACCAAATAGTTTTGTGTGCCAAGTTCCGTGCAAAACAAACCAAGTTTGCTACTTTATGCGCAAAACGACAAAAACGCTAAAAACCCTTAAAATCGCAATTTAACACGTAATTTCTAGCATATGAGTATGATTTTCAATTCTAACCACTTCAACACAATACTACATACCAAATAGTGTTGTGTGCTATGGTTCGTGCAAAACAAACCAAGTTTGAGCTACTTTATGCGCAAAAGTGCCGAAAATGCTAAAAACCCCTTAAAATCGCAACTTAACACGTAATTTCTAGCATATGACTATGATTTTCAATTCTAACCACTTCAACACAATAATATATACCAAATGGTGTTGTGTGCCAAGTTTCGTGCAAAACAAACAAACTTTGAGCTACTTTATGCGTGAAAGTGCCAAAAAAGCATAAAAAACGCATAAAATCGCAACTTAACAAGTAATTTCTAACATATGAGTATGATTTTCTATTCTAACCACTTCAACACAATAATATATACCAAATAGTGTTGTGTGCCAAGATTCTTGCAAAACAAACCAAGTTTTAGCTATTTTATGCGCAAAAGTGCCAAAAATGCTAAAAAAAACCTTTAAAAATCGCAACTTAACAAGTAATTTCTAGCATTTAAATATGATTTTTAATTCTAACCACTTGAACACAATAATATATACCAAATAGTGTTGTGTGCCAAGTTCCGTGCAAAACAAACAAGGTTTGTGCTACTTTATGCGCAAAAACTCCAAAAACTAAAAACCCATAAAATCGCAACTTAACACGTAATTTCTAGCATATGAGTATGATTTTCCATTCTAACCACTTGAACACAATAATATATATAGAATAGAGTTGCGTGCCATGTTTCGTGCAAAGCAAACCAAGTTTGAGAGCTACTTTATGCGCAAAAGTGCTAAAAATGCTTAAAAACCCTTAAAATAGCAACTTAACACGTAATTTCTAGCATTTGACTATGATTTTTTATTCTAACCACTTAAAGACAATAATATATACCAAATAGTTTTGTGTGCCAAGTTCCGTGCAAAACAAACCAAGTTTGCTACTTTATGCGCAAAACGCCAAAAACGCTTAAAAACCCTTAAAATCGCAATTTAACACGTAATTTCTAGAATATGAGTATGATTTTCAATTCTAACCACTTCAACACAATACTACATACCAAATAGTGTTGTGTGCTATGTTTCGTGCAAAACTAACCAAGTTTGAGCTACTTTATGCACAAAAGTGCAAAAAACGTTTAAAAACCCATAAAATCACAACTTAACAAGTAATTTCTAGCATATGAGTATGATTTTGAATTTTAACCACTTCAACACAATAATATATACCAAATAGTGCTGTGTGCCAAGTTTCGTGCAAAACAAACCAAGTTCTGGCTACTTTATGCGCAAAAAGTGCCGAAAATGATAAAAAAAACCCTTAAAATCGCAACTTAACACGTAATTTCTAGCATATGACTATGATTTTCAATTCTAACGACTTCAACACAATAATATATACCAAATAGTGCTGTGTGCCAAGTTTCGTGCAAAACAAACCAAGTTTGACCTACTTTATGCGCAAAAACTCCAAAAACTCTTAAAAACCCATAAAATCGCAACTTAACAAGTATTTGTAGCATATGAGTATGATTTTCTATTCTAACCACTTCAACACAATAATATACCAAATAGTGTTGTGTGCCAAGTTCCTTGCAAAACAAACCAAGTTTTAGCTATTTTATGCGCAAAAGTGCCAAAAATGCTAAAAAAACCCTTAAAATCGCAACTTAACAAGTAATTTCTAGCATTTAACTATGATATTTAATTCTAACCACTTGAACACAATAATATATACCAAATAGTGTTGTGTGCCAAGTTCCGTGCAAAACAAACCAAGTTTGAGCTACTTTATGCGCAAAAAACTCCAAAAACTCTTAAAAACCCATAAAATCGCAACTTAACACGTAATTTCTAGCATATGAGTATGATTTTAAATTATAACCACTTGAACACAATAATATATATAGAATAGAGTTGCGTGCCATGTTTCGTGCAAAACAAACTAAGTTTGAGCTACTTTTATGCGCAAAAGTGCTAAAAATGCTTAAAAACCCTTAAAATAGCAACTTAACACGTAATTTCTAGCATTTGACTATAATTTTTTTATTCTAACCACTTAAACACAATAATATATACCAAATAGTTTTGTGTGCCAAGTTCCGTGCAAAACAAACCAAGTTTGCTACTTTATGCGCAAAACGACAAAAACGCTAAAAACCCTTAAAATCGCAATTTAACACGTAATTTCTAGCATATGAGTATGATTTTCAATTCTAACCACTTCAACACAATACTACATACCAAATAGTGTTGTGTGCTATGGTTCGTGCAAAACAAACCAAGTTTGAGCTACTTTATGCGCAAAAGTGCCGAAAATGCTAAAAACCCCCTTAAAATCGCAACTTAACACGTAATTTCTAGCATATGACTATGATTTTCAATTCTAACCACTTCAACACAATAATATATACCAAATGGTGTTGTGTGCCAAGTTTCGTGCAAAACAAACAAACTTTGAGCTACTTTATGCGTGAAAGTGCCAAAAAAGCATAAAAACGCATAAAATCGCAACTTAACAAGTAATTTCTAACATATGAGTATGATTTTCTATTCTAACCACTTCAACACAATAATATATACCAAATAGTGTTGTGTGCCAAGATTCTTGCAAAACAAACCAAGTTTTAGCTATTTTATGCGCAAAAGTGCCAAAAATGCTAAAAAAAAACCTTTAAAATCGCAACTTAACAAGTAATTTCTAGCATTTAAATATGATTTTTAATTCTAACCACTTGAACACAATAATATATACCAAATAGTGTTGTGTGCCAAGTTCCGTGCAAAACAAACAAGGTTTGTGCTACTTTTATGCGCAAAAACTCCAAAAACTAAAAACCCATAAAATCGCAACTTAACACGTAATTTCTAGCATATGAGTATGATTTTCCATTCTAACCACTTGAACACAATAATATATATAGAATAGAGTTGCGTGCCATGTTTCGTGCAAAGCAAACCAAGTTTGAGCTACTTTATGCGCAAAAGTGCTAAAAATGCTTAAAAACCCTTAAAATAGCAACTTAACACGTAATTTCTAGCATTTGACTATGATTTTTTATTCTAACCACTTAAAGACAATAATATATACCAAATAGTTTTGTGGTGCCAAGTGCCGTGCAAAACAAACCAAGTTTGCTACTTTATGCGCAAAACGCCAAAAAACGCTTAAAAACCCTTAAAATCGCAATTTAACACGTAATTTCTAGAATATGAGTATGATTTTCAATTCTAACCACTTCAACACAATACTACATACCAAATAGTGTTGTGTGCTATGTTTCGTGCAAAACAAACCAAGTTTGAGCTACTTTATGCACAAAAGTGCAAAAAACGTTTTAAAAACCCATAAAATCACAACTTAACAAGTAATTTCTAGCATATGAGTATGATTTTGAATTTTAACCACTTCAACACAATAATATATACCAAATAGTGCTGTGTGCCAAGTTTCGTGCAAAACAAACCAAGTTCTGGCTACTTTATGCGCAAAAGTGCCGAAAATGATAAAAAACCCTTAAAATCGCAACTTAACACGTAATTTCTAGCATATGACTATGATTTTCAATTCTAACGACTTCAACACAATAATATATACCAAATAGTGCTGTGTGCCAAGTTTCGTGCAAAACAAACCAAGTTTGACCTACTTTATGCGCAAAAACTCCAAAAACTCTTAAAAAACCCATAAAATCGCAACTTAACATGTAATTTCTAGCATATGAGTATGATTTTCTATTCTAACCACTTCAACACAATAATATACCAAATAGTGTTGTGTGCCAAGTTTCTTGCAAAACAAACCAAGTTTTAGCTATTTTATGCGCAAAAGTGCCAAAAATGCTAAAAAAACCCTTAAAATCGCAACTTAACAAGTAATTTCTAGCATTTAACTATGATATTTAATTCTAACCACTTGAACACAACAATATATACCAAATAGTGTTGTGTGCCAAGTTCCGTGCAAAACAAACCAAGTTTGAGCTACTTTACGCGCAAAAACTCCAAAAACTCTTAAAAACCCATAAAATCGCAACTCAACACGTAATTTCTAGCATATGAGTATGATTTTCAATTATAACCACTTGAACACAATAATATATATAGAATAGAGTTGCGTGCCATGTTTCGTGCAAAACAAACCAAGTTTGAGCTACTTTATGCGCAAAAGTGCTAAAAATGCTTTAAAACCCTTAAAATAGCAACTTAACACGTAATTTCTAGCATTTGACTATAATTTTTTATTCTAACCACTTAAACACAATAATATATACCAAATAGTTTTGTGTGCCAAGTTCCGTGCAAAACAAACCAAGTTTGCTACTTTATGCGCAAAACGACAAAAACGCTAAAAAACCCTTAAAATCGCAATTTAACACGTAATTTCTAGCATATGAGTATGATTTTCAATTCTAACCACTTCAACACAATACTACATACCAAATAGTGTTGTGTGCTATGGTTCGTTCAAAACAAACCAAGTTTGAGCTACTTTATGCGCAAAAGTGCCGAAAATGCTAAAAACCCCTTAAAATCGCAACTTAACACGTAATTTCTAGCATATGACTATGATTTTCAATTCTAACCACTTCAACACAATAATATATACCAAATGGTGTTGTGTGCCAAGTTTCGTGCAAAACAAACAAACTTTGAGCTACCTTTATGCGTGAAAGTGCCAAAAAAGCATAAAAACGCATAAAATCGCAACTTAACAAGTAATTTCTAACATATGAGTATGATTTTCTATTCTAACCACTTCAACACAATAATATATACCAAATAGTGTTGTGTGCCAAGATTCTTGCAAAACAAACCAAGTTTTAGCTATTTTATGCGCAAAAAGTGCCAAAAATGCTAAAAAAAACCTTTAAAAATCGCAACTTAACAAGTAATTTCTAGCATTTAAATATGATTTTTAATTCTAACCACTTGAACACAATAATATATACCAAATAGTGTTGTGTGCCAAGTTCCGTGCAAAACAAACAAGGTTTGTGCTACTTTATGCGCAAAAAACTCCAAAAACTAAAAACCCATAAAATCGCAACTTAACACGTAATTTCTAGCATATGAGTATGATTTTCCATTCTAACCACTTGAACACAATAATATATATAGAATAGAGTTGCGTGCCATGTTTCGTGCAAAGCAAACCAAGTTTGAGCTACTTTATGCGCAAAAGTGCTAAAAAATGCTTAAAAACCCTTAAAATAGCAACTTAACACGTAATTTCTAGCATTTGACTATGATTTTTTATTCTAACCACTTTAAAGACAATAATATATACCAAATAGTTTTGTGTGCCAAGTTCCGTGGCAAAACAAACCAAGTTTGCTACTTTATGCGCAAAACGCCAAAAACGCTTAAAAACCCTTAAAATCGCAATTTAACACGTAATTTCTAGAATATGAGTATGATTTTCAATTCTAACCACTTCAACACAATTACTACATACCAAATAGTGTTGTGTGCTATGTTTCGTGCAAAACAAACCAAGTTTGAGCTACTTTATGCACAAAAGTGCAAAAAAACGTTTAAAAACCCATAAAATCACAACTTAACAAGTAATTTCTAGCATATGAGTATGATTTTGAATTTTAACCACTTCAACACAATAATATATACCAAATAGTGCTGGTGTGCCAAGTTTCGTGCAAAACAAACCAAGTTCTGGCTACTTTATGCGCAAAAGTGCCGAAAATGATAAAAAAACCCTTAAAATCGCAACTTAACACGTAATTTCTAGCATATGACTATGATTTTCAATTCTAACGACTTCAACACAATAATATATACCAAATAGTGCTGTGTGCCAAGTTTCGTGCAAAACAAACCAAGTTTGACCTACTTTATGCGCAAAAAACTCCAAAAACTCTTAAAAACGCATAAAATCGCAACTTAACATGTAATTTCTAGCATATGAGTATGATTTTTCTATTCTAACCACTTCAACACAATAATATACCAAATAGTGTTGTGTGCCAAGTTTCTTGCAAAACAAACCAAGTTTTTAGCTATTTTATGCGCAAAAGTGCCAAAAAATGCTAAAAAAAACTCTTAAAATCGCAACTTAACAAGTAATTTCTAGCATTTAACTATGATATTTAATTCTAACCACTTGAACACAACAATATATACCAAATAGTGTTGTGTGCCAAGTTCCGTGCAAAACAAACCAAGTTTGAGCTACTTTACGCGCAAAAAACTCCAAAAACTCTTAAAAACCCATAAAATCGCAACTTAACACGTAATTTCTAGCATATGAGTATGATTTTCAATTATAACCACTTGAACACAATAATATATATAGAATAGAGTTGCGTGCCATGTTTCGTGCAAAACAACCAAGTTTGAGCTACTTTATGCGCAAAAAGTGCTAAAAATGCTTTAAAACCCCTTAAAATAGCAACTTAACACGTAATTTCTAGCATTTGACTATAATTTTTTATTCTAACCACTTAAACACAATAATATATACCAAAATAGTTTTGTGTGCCAAGTTCCGTGCAAAACAAACCAAGTTTGCTACTTTATGCGCAAAACGACAAAAACGCTAAAAAACCCTTAAAATCGCAATTTAACACGTAATTTCTAGCATATGAGTATGATTTTCAATTCTAACCACTTCAACACAATACTACATACCAAATAGTGTTGTGTGCTATGGTTCGTTCAAAACAAACCAAGTTTGAGCTACTTTATGCGCAAAAGTGCCGAAAATGCTAAAAACCCCTTAAAATCGCAACTTAACACGTAATTTCTAGCATATGACTATGATTTTCAATTCTAACCACTTCAACACAATAATATATACCAAATGGTGTTGTGTGCCAAGTTTCGTGCAAAACAAACAAACTTTGAGCTACTTTATGCGTGAAAGTGCCAAAAAAGCATAAAAACGCATAAAATCGCAACTTAACAAGTAATTTCTAACATATGAGTATGATTTTCTATTCTAACCACTTCAACACAATAATATATACCAAATAGTGTTGTGGTGCCAAATTTCTTGCAAAAAAACCAAGTTTTAGCTATTTTATGCGCAAAAAGTGCCAAAAATGCTAAAAAAAACCTTTAAAATCGCAACTTAACAAGTAATTTCTAGCATTTAACTATGATTTTTAATTCTAACCACTTGAACACAATAATATATACCAAATAGTGTTGTGTGCCAAGTTCCGTGCAAAACAAACCAAGTTTGAGCTACTTTATGCGCAAAAACTCCAAAAACTCTTAAAAACCCATAAAATCGCAAAAAAACCCATAAAATCGCAACTTAACACGTAATTTCTAGCATATGAGTATGATTTTCAATTCTAACCACTTGAACACAATAATATATATAGAATAGAGTTGCGTGCCATGTTTCGTGCAAAGCAAACCAAGTTTGAGCTACTTTATGCGCAAAAGTGCTAAAAATGCTTAAAAAACCCTTAAAATAGCAACTTAACACGTAATTTCTAGCATTTGACTATGATTTTTTTATTCTAACGACATAAAGACAATAATATATACCAAATAGTTTTGTGAGCCAAGTTCCGTGTAAAACAAACCAAGTTTGCTACTTTATGCGCAAAACGCCAAAAACGCTTAAAAACACTTAAAATCGCAATTTAACACGTAATTTCTAGAATATGAGTATGATTTTCAATTCTAACCACTTCAACACAATACTACATACCAAATAGTGTTGTGTGCTATGTTTCGTGCAAAACAAACCAAGTTTGAGCTACTTTATGCACAAAAGTGCCAAAAACGTTTAAAAACCCATAAAATCACAACTTAACAAGTAATTTGTAGCATATGAGTATGATTTTCTATTCTAACCACTTCAACACAATAATATACCAAATAGTGTTGTGTGCCAAGTTCCTTGCAAAACAAACCAAGTTTTAGCTATTTTATGCGCAAAAGTGCCAAAAATGCTAAAAAAACCCTTAAAATCGCAACTTAACAAGTAATTTCTAGCATTTAACTATGATATTTAATTCTAACCACTTGAACACAATAATATATACCAAATAGTGTTGTGTGCCAAGTTCCGTGCAAAACAAACCAAGTTTGAGCTACTTTATGCGCAAAAACTCCAAAAACTCTTAAAAACCCATAAAATCGCAACTTAACACGTAATTTCTAGCATATGAGTATGATTTTAAATTATAACCACTTGAACACAATAATATATATAGAATAGAGTTGCGTGCCATGTTTCGTGCAAAACAAACCAAGTTTGAGCTACTTTATGCGCAAAAGTGCTAAAAATGCTTAAAAACCCTTAAAATAGCAACTTAACACGTAATTTCTAGCATTTGACTATAATTTTTTATTCTAACCACTTAAACACAATAATATATACCAAATAGTTTTGTGTGCCAAGTTCCGTGCAAAACAAACCAAGTTTGCTACTTTATGCGCAAAACGACAAAAACGCTAAAAACCCTTAAAATCGCAATTTAACACGTAATTTCTAGCATATGAGTATGATTTTCAATTCTAACCACTTCAACACAATACTACATACCAAATAGTGTTGTGTGCTATGGTTCGTGCAAAACAAACCAAGTTTGAGCTACTTTATGCGCAAAAGTGCCGAAAATGCTAAAAACCCCTTAAAATCGCAACTTAACACGTAATTTCTAGCATATGACTATGATTTTCAATTCTAACCACTTCAACACAATAATATATACCAAATGGTGTTGTGTGCCAAGTTTCGTGCAAAACAAACAAACTTTGAGCTACTTTATGCGTGAAAGTGCCAAAAAAGCATAAAAACGCATAAAATCGCAACTTAACAAGTAATTTCTAACATATGAGTATGATTTTCTATTCTAACCACTTCAACACAATAATATATACCAAATAGTGTTGTGTGCCAAGATTCTTGCAAAACAAACCAAGTTTTAGCTATTTTATGCGCAAAAGTGCCAAAAATGCTAAAAAAAACCTTTAAAATCGCAACTTAACAAGTAATTTCTAGCATTTAAATATGATTTTTAATTCTAACCACTTGAACACAATAATATATACCAAATAGTGTTGTGTGCCAAGTTCCGTGCAAAACAAACAAGGTTTGTGCTACTTTATGCGCAAAAACTCCAAAAACTAAAAACCCATAAAATCGCAACTTAACACGTAATTTCTAGCATATGAGTATGATTTTCCATTCTAACCACTTGAACACAATAATATATATAGAATAGAGTTGCGTGCCATGTTTCGTGCAAAGCAAACCAAGTTTGAGCTACTTTATGCGCAAAAGTGCTAAAAATGCTTAAAAACCCTTAAAATAGCAACTTAACACGTAATTTCTAAAAACCCTTAAAATAGCAACTTAACACGTAATTTCTAGCATTTGACTATGATTTTTTATTCTAACCACTTAAAGACAATAATATATACCAAATAGTTTTGTGTGCCAAGTTCCGTGCAAAACAAACCAAGTTTGCTACTTTATGCGCAAAACGCCAAAAACGCTTAAAAACCCTTAAAAATCGCAATTTAACACGTAATTTCTAGAATATGAGTATGATTTTCAATTCTAACCACTTCAACACAATACTACATACCAAATAGTGTTGTGTGCTATGTTTCGTGCAAAACAAACCAAGTTTGAGCTACTTTATGCACAAAAGTGCAAAAAAACGTTTAAAAACCCATAAAATCACAACTTAACAAGTAATTTCTAGCATATGAGTATGATTTTGAATTTTAACCACTTCAACACAATAATATATACCAAATAGTGCTGGTGTGCCAAGTTTCGTGCAAAACAAACCAAGTTCTGGCTACTTTATGCGCAAAAGTGCCGAAAATGATAAAAAACCCTTAAAATCGCAACTTAACACGTAATTTCTAGCATATGACTATGATTTTCAATTCTAACGACTTCAACACAATAATATATACCAAATGGTGTTGTGTGCCAAGTTTCATGCAAAACAAACAAACTTTGAGCTACTTTATGCGTGAGAAGTGCCAAAAAAGCATAAAAACGCATAAAATCGCAACTTAACAAGTAATTTCTAACATATGGACTATGATTTTTCTATTCTAACCACTTCTACACAATAATATATACCAAATAGTGTTGTGTGCCAAGTTTCGTGCAAAACAAACCAAGTTTTAGCTATTTTATGCGCAAAAGTGCCAAAAATGCTAAAAAAAACCCTTTAAAATCGCAACTTAACAAGTAATTTCTAGCATTTAACTATGATATTTAATTCTAACTAGTTGAACACAATAATATATACCAAATAGTGTTGTGTGCCAAGTTCCGTGCAAAAGAAACCAAGTTTGAGCTACTTTATGCGCAAAAACTCCAAAAAACTCTTAAAAACCATAAAAACGCAACTTAACACGTAATTTCTAGCATATGAGTATGTTTTTCAATTCTAACCACTTGAACACAATAATATATATAGAATAGAGTTGCGTGCCATCTTTCGTGCAAAACAAACAAAGTTTGAGCTACTTTATGCGCAAAAGTGCTAAAAATGCTTAAAAACCCTTAAAATAGCAACTTAACACGTAATTTCTAGCATTTGACTATGATTTTTTATTCTAACCACTTAAACACAATAATATATACCAAATAGTTTTGTGTGCCAAGTTCCGTGCAAAACAAACCAAGTTTGCTACTTTATGCGCAAAACGACAAAAACGCTTAAAAACCCTTAAAATCGCAATTTAACACGTAATTTCTAGCATATGAGTATGATTTTCAATTCTAACCACTCAACACAATACTACATACCAAATAGTGTTGTGTGTTATGGTTCGTGCAAAACAAACCAAGTTTGAGCTACTTTATGCGCAAAAGTGCCGAAAATGCTAAAAACCCCTTAAAATCGCAACTTCACACGTAATTTCTAGCATATGACTATGATTTTCAATTCTAACCACTTCAACACAATAATATATACCAAATGGTGTTGTGTGCCAGTTTCGTGCAAAACAAACAAACTTTGAGCTACTTTATGCGGTGAAAGTGCCAAAAAAGCATAAAAAACGCATAAAATCGCAACATAACAAGTAATTTCTAACATATGAGTATGATTTTCTATTCTAACCACTTCAACACAATAATATATACCCAAATAGTGTTGTGTGCCAAGTTTCTTGCAAAACAAACCAAGTTTTAGCTATTTATGTGCAAAAGTGCCAAAAATGCTAAAAAAAAACCTTTTAAAATCGCAACTTAACAAGTAATTTCTAGCATTTAACTATGATTTTTAATTCTAATCACTTGAACACAATAATATATACCAAATAGTGTTGTGTGCCAAGTTCCGTGCAAAACAAACCAAGTTTGAGCTACTTTATGCGCAAAAAACTCCAAAAACTCTTAAAAACCCATAAAATCGCAACTTAACACGTAATTTCTAGCATATGAGTATGATTTTCAATTCTAACCACTTGAACACAAAAATATATATAGAATAGAGTTGCGTGCCATGTTTCGTGCAAAGCAAACCAAGTTTGAGCTATGCGCAAAAGTGCTAAAAATGCTTAAAAACACCTTAAATAGCATCTTAACAACGTAATTTCTAGCATTTGACTATGATTTTTTATTCTAACCACTTAAAGACAATAATAATATACCAAATAGTTTTTGTGAGCCAAGTTCCGTGCAAAACAAACCAAGTTTGCTAGTTTATGCGCAAAATGCCAAAAACGCTTAAAAACACTTAAAATCGCAATTTAACACGTAATTTCTAGAATATGAGTATGATTTTCAATTCTAACCACTTCAACACAATACTACATACCAAATAGTGTTGTGTGCTATGTTTCGTGCAAAACAAACCAAGTTTGAGCTACTTTATGCACAAAAGTGCAAAAAACGTTTAAAAACCCATAAAATCACAACTTAACAAGTAATTTCTCTAGCATATGAGTATGATTTGAATTTTAACCACTTCAACACAATAATATATACCAAATAGTGCTGTGTGCCAAGTTTCGTGCAAAACAAACCAAGTTCTGGCTACTTTATGCGCAAAAAGTGCCGAAAATGATAAAAAACCCTTAAAATCGCAACTTAACACGTAATTTCTAGCATATGACTATGATTTTCAATTCTAACGACTTCAACACAATAATATATACCAAATGGTGTTGTGTGCCAAGTTTCGTGCAAAACAAACAAACTTTGAGCTACTTTATGCGTGAAAGTGCCAAAAAAGCATAAAAACGCATAAAATCGCAACTTAACAAGTAATTTCTAACATATGACTATGATTTTCTATTCTAACCACTTCAAACACAATAATATATACCAAATAGTGTTGTGTGCCAAGTTTCGTGCAAAACAACCAAGTTTTAGCTATTTTATGCGCAAAAGTGCCAAAAAATGCTAAAAAAAACCCTTAAAATCGCAACTTAACAAGTAATTTCTAGCATTTAAACTATGATATTTAATTCTAACCAGTTGAACACAATAATATATACCAAATAGTGTTGTGTGCCCAAGTTCCGTGCAAAAGAAACCAAGTTTGAGCTACTTTATGCGCAAAAACTCCAAAAACTCTTAAAAACCCATAAAATCGCAACTTAACACGTAATTTCTAGCATATGAGTATGTTTTTCAATTCTAACCACTTGAACACAATAATATATATAGAATAGAGTTGCGCGCCATCTTTCGTGCAAAACAAACAAAGTTTGAGCTACTTTATGCGCAAAAGTGCTAAAAATGCTTAAAAACCCTTAAAATAGCAACTTAACACGTAATTTCTAGCATTTGACTATGATTTTTTATTCTAACCACTTAAACACAATAATATATACCAAATAGTTTTGTGTGCCAAGTTCCGTGCAAAACAAACCAAGTTTGCTACTTTATGCGCAAAACGACAAAAACGCTTAAAACCCTTAAAATCGCAATTTAACACGTAATTTCTAGCATATGAGTATGATTTTCAATTCTAACCACTTCAACACAATACTACATACCAAATAGTGTTGTGTGTTTATGGTTCGTGCAAAACAAACCAAGTTTGAGCTACTTTATGCGCAAAAGTGCCGAAAATGCTAAAAACCCCTTAAAATCGCAACTTCACACGTAATTTCCTAGCATATGGACTATGATTTTCAATTCTAACCACTTCAACACAATAATATATACAAAATGGTGTTGTGTGCCAGGTTTCGTGCAAAACAAACAAACTTTGAGCTACTTTATGCGTGAAAGTGCCAAAAAAGCATAAAAACGCATAAAATCGCAACATAACAAGTAATTTCTAACATATGAGTATAATTTTCTATTCTAACCACTTCAACACAATAATATACCAAATAGTGTTGAGTGCCAAGTTTCTTGCAAAACAAACCAAGTTTTAGCTATTTTATGCGCAAAAGTTCCAAAAATGCTAAAAAAAACCTTTAAAATCGCAACTTAACAAGTAATTTCTAGCATTTAACTATGATTTTTTAATTCTAACCACTTGAACACAATAATATATACCAAATAGTGTTGTGTGCCAAGTTCCGTGCAAAACAAACCAAGTTTGAGCTACTTTATGCGCAAAAACTCCAAAAACTCTTAAAAACCCATAAAATCGCAACTTAACACGTAATTTCTAGCATATGAGTAAGATTTTCAATTCTAACCACTTGAACAGAAAAATATATATAGAATAGAGTTGCGTGCCATGTTTCGTGCAAAGCAAACCAAGTTTGAGCTACTTTATGCGCAAAAGTGCTAAAAATGCTTAAAAACCCTTAAAATAGCAACTTAACACGTAATTTCTTGCATTTGACTATGATTTTTTATTCTAACCACTTAAAGACAATATTATATACCAAATAGTTTTGTGAGCCAAGTTCCGTGTAAAACAAACCAAGTTTGCTAGTTTATGCGCAAAACGCCAAAAACGCTTAAAAACACTTAAAATCGCAATTTAACACGTAATTTCTAGAATATGAGTATGATTTTCAATTCTAACCACTTCAACACAATACTACATACCAAATAGTGTTGTGTGCTATGTTTCGTGCAAAACAAACCAAGTTTTGAGCTACTTTATGCACAAAAGTGCCAAAAACGTTTAAAAACCCATAAAATCACAACTTAACAAGTAATTTCTAGCATATGAGTATGATTTTGAATTTTAACCACTTCAACACAATAATATATACCAAATAGTGCTGTGTGCCAAGTTTAGTGCAAAACAAACAAGTTCTGGCTACTTTATGCGCAAAAGTGCCGAAAATGATAAAAAACCCTTAAAATCGCAACTTAACACGTAATTTCTAGCATATGACTATGATTTTCAATTCTAACCACTTCAACACAATAATATATACCAAATGGTGTTGTGTGCCAAGTTTCGTGCAAAACAAACAAACTTTGAGCTACTTTATGCGTGAAAGTGCCAAAAAAGCATAAAAACGCATAAAATCGCAACTTAACAAGTAATTTCTAACATATGACTATTATTTTCTATTCTAACCACTTCAACACAATGATATATACCAAATAGTGTTGTGTGCCAAGTTTCGTGCAAAACAAACCAAGTTTTAGCTATTTATGCGCAAAAGTGCCAAAAATGCTAAAAAAACCCTTAAAATCGCAACTTAACAAGTAATTTCTAGCATTTAACTATGATTTTTAATTCTAACCACTTGAACACAATAATATACCAAATAGTGTTGTGAGCCAAGTTCCGTGCAAAACAAACCAAGTTTGAGCTACTTTATATGCAAAAACTCCAAAAACTCTTAAAAACGCATAAAATCGTAACTTAACACGTAATTTCTAGCATATGAGTATGATTTTCAATTCTAACCACTTGAACTCAATAATATAAATGGAATAGAGTTGCGTGCCATGTTTTCCTGCAAAACAAACCAAGTTTGAGCTACTTTATGCGCAAAAGTGCGAAAAAATGCTTAAAAACCCTTAAAAATCGCAACTTAACACGTAATTTCTAGCATTTGACTATGATTTTTTATTCTAACTACTTAAACACAATATATAATACCAAATAGTTTTGTGTGCCAAGTTCCGTGCAAAACAAACCAAGTTTGCTACTTTATGGCCAAAACGCCAAAAACGCTTCAAAACCCTTAAAATCGCATTTAACACGTAATTTCTAGAATATGAGTATGATTTTCAATTCTAACCACTTCAACACAATACTACATACCAAATAGTGTTGTGTGCTATGTTTCGTGCAAAACAAACCAAGTTTGAGCTACTTTATGCAAAAAAGTGCAAAAAACGTTTAAAAAACCCATAAAATCACAACTTAACAAGTAATTTCTAGCATATGAGTATGATTTTAATATTAACCACTTCAACACAATAATATATACCAAATAGTGCTGTGTGCCAAGTTTCCGTGCAAAACAAACCAAGTTCTGGCTACTTTATGCGCAAAAGTGCCGAAAATGATAAAAAACCCTTAAAATTGCAACTTAACACGTAATTTCTAGCATATGACTATGATTTTCAATTCTAACGACTTCAACACAATAATATATACCAAATGGTGTTGTGTACCAAGTTTCCGTGCAAAACAAAACAAACTTTGAGCTACGTTAATGCGTGAAAGTGCCAAAAAAGCATAAAAACGCATAAAATTTAAACTTAACAAGTAATTTCTAGCATATGAGTATGATTTTCTATTCTAACCACTTCAACACAATAATATACCAAATAGTGTTGTGTGCCAAGTTTCTTGCAAAACAAACCAAGTTTTAGCTATTTTATGCGCAAAAAGTGCCAAAAATGCTAAAAAAAAACCCTTAAAATCGCAACTTAACAAGTAATTTCTAGCATTTAACTATGATATTTAATTCTAACCACTTGAATACAATAATATATACCAAATAGTGTTGTGTGCCAAGTTCCGTGCAAAACAAACCATGTTTGAGCTACATTATACGCAAAAACTCCAAAAACTCTTAAAAACCCATAAAAATCGCAACTTAACACGTAATTTCTAGCATATGACTATGATTTTCAATTCTAACCACTTGAACACAATAATATATATAGAATAGAGTTGCGTGCCATGTTTCGTGCAAAACAAACCAAGTTTGAGCTACTTAAGTGCTAAAAATGCTTAAAAACCCTTAAAATAGAACCTTAACACGTAATTTCTAGCATTTGACTATGATTTTTTATTCGAACCACTTAAACACAATAATATATACCAAATAGTTTTGTGTGCCAAGTTCCGTGCAAAACAAACCAAGTTTGCTACTTTATGCGCAAAACGACAAAAACGCTTAAAAACCCTTAAAATCGCAATTTAACACGTAATTTCTAGCATATGAGTATGATTTTCAATTCTAACCACTTCAACACAATACTACATACCAAATAGTGTTGTGTGCTATGGTTCGTGCAAAACAAACCAAGTTTGAGCTACTTTATGCGCAAAAGTGCCGAAAATGCTAAAAACCCCTTAAAATCGCAACTTAACACGTAATTTCTAGCATATGACTATGATTTTCAATTCTAACCACTTCAACACAATAATATATACCAAATGGTGTTGTGTGCCATGTTTCGTGCAAAACAAACAAACTTTGAGCTACTTTATGCGTGAAAGTGCCAAAAAAGCATAAAAACGCATAAAATCGCAACTTAACAAGTAATTTCTAACATATGAGTATGATTTCTATTCTAAACCACTTCAACACAATAATATATACCAAATAGTGTTGTGTGCCAAGTTTCTTGCAAAACAAACCAAGTTTTAGTTATTTTATGCGCAAAAGTGCCAAAAATGCTAAAAAAAACCTTTAAAATCGCAACTTAACAAGTAATTTCTAGCATTTAACTATGATTTTTAATTCTAATCACTTGAACACAATAATATATACCAAATAGTGTTGTGTGCCAAGTTCCGTGCAAAACAAACCAAGTTTGAGCTACTTTATGCGCAAAAACTCCCAAAAACTCTTAAAAACCCATAAAATCGCAACTTAACACGTAATTTCTAGCATATGAGTATGATTTTCAATTCTAACCACTTGAACACAATAATATATATAGAATAGAGTTGCGTGCCATGTTTCGTGCAAAGCAAACCAAGTTTGAGCTACTTTATGCGCAAAAGTGCTAAAAATGCTTAAAAACCCTTAAAATAGCAACTTAACACGTAATTTCTAGCATTTGACTATGATTTTTTATTCTAACCACTTAAGACAATAATATATACCAAATAGTTTTGTGAGCCAAGTTCCGTGTAAAACAAACCAAGTTTGCTAGTTTATGCGCAAAACGCCAAAAACGCTTAAAAAACACTTAAAATCGCAATTTAACACGTAATTTCTAGAATATGAGTATGATTTTCAATTCTAACCACTTCAACACAATACTACATACCAAATAGTGTTGTGTGCTATGTTTCGTGCAAAACAAACCAAGTTTGAGCTACTTTATGCACAAAAGTGCCAAAAACGTTTAAAAAACCCATAAAATCACAACTTAACAAGTAATTTCTAGCATATGAGTATGATTTTGAATTTTAACCACTTCAACACAATACTACATACCAAATAGTGTTGTGTGCTATGTTTCGTGCAAAACAAACCAAGTTTGAGCTACTTTATGCACAAAAGTGCCAAAAACGTTTAAAAACCCATAAAATCACAACTTAACAAGTAATTTCTAGCATATGAGTATGATTTTGAATTTTAACCACTTCAACACAATAATATATACCAAATAGTGCTGTGTGCCAAGTTTAGTGCAAAACAAACCAAGTTCTGGCTACTTTATGCGCAAAAGTGCCGAAAATGATAAAAAACCCTTAAAATCGCAACTTAACACGTAATTTCTAGCATATGACTATGATTTTCAATTCTAACCACTTCAACACAATAATATATACCAAATGGTGTTGTGTGCCAAGTTTCGTGCAAAACAAACAAACGTTGAGCTACTTTATGCGTGAAAGTGCCAAAAAAGCATAAAAACGCATAAAATCGCAACTTAACAAGTAATTTCTAACATATGACTATGATTTTCTATTCTAACCACTTCAACACAATGATATATACCAAATAGTGTTGTGTGCCAAGTTTCGTGCAAAACAAACCAAGTTTTAGCTATTTTATGCGCAAAAGTGCCAAAAATGCTAAAAAAAACCCTTAAAATCGCAACTTAACAAGTAATTTCTAGCATTTAACTATGATATTTAATTCTAACCACTTGAACACAATAATATATACCAAATAGTGTTGTGTGCCAAGTTCCGTGCAAAACAAACCAAGTTTGAGCTACTTTATACGCAAAAACTCCAAAAACTCTTAAAAACCCATAAAATCGCAACTTAACACGTAATTTCTAGCATATGACTATGATTTTCAATTCTAACCACTTGAACACAATAATATATATAGAATAGAGTTGCGTGCCATGTTTCGTGCAAAACAAACCAAGTTTGAGCTACTTAAGTGCTAAAAATGCTTAAAAACCCTTAAAATAGAACCTTAACACGTAATTTCTAGCATTTGACTATGATTTTTTATTCGAACCACTTAAACACAATAATATATACCAAATAGTTTTGTGTGCCAAGTTCCGTGCAAAACAAACCAAGTTTGCTACTTTATGCGCAAAACGACAAAAACGCTTAAAAACCCTTAAAATCGCAATTTAACACGTAATTTCTAGCATATGAGTATGATTTTCAATTCTAACCACTTCAACACAATACTACATACCAAATAGTGTTGTGTGCTATGGTTCGTGCAAAACAAACCAAGTTTGAGCTACTTTATGCGCAAAAGTGCCGAAAATGCTAAAAACCCCTTAAAATCGCAACTTAACACGTAATTTCTAGCATATGACTATGATTTTCAATTCTAACCACTTCAACACAATAATATATACCAAATGGTGTTGTGTGCCAAGTTTCGTGCAAAACAAACAAACTTTGAGCTACTTTATGCGTGAAAGTGCCAAAAAAGCATAAAAACGCATAAAATCGCAACTTAACAAGTAATTTCTAACATATGAGTATGATTTTCTATTCTAACCACTTCAACACAATAATATATACCAAATAGTGTTGTGTGCCAAGTTTCTTGCAAAACAAACCAAGTTTTAGTTATTTTATGCGCAAAAGTGCCAAAAATGCTAAAAAAAACCTTTAAAATCGCAACTTAACAAGTAATTTCTAGCATTTAACTATGATTTTTAATTCTAATCACTTGAACACAATAATATATACCAAATAGTGTTGTGTGCCAAGTTCCGTGCAAAACAAACCAAGTTTGAGCTACTTTATGCGCAAAAACTCCAAAAACTCTTAAAAACCCATAAAATCGCAACTTAACACGTAATTTCTAGCATATGAGTATGATTTTCAATTCTAACCACTTGAACACAATAATATATATAGAATAGAGTTGCGTGCCATGTTTCGTGCAAAGCAAACCAAGTTTGAGCTACTTTATGCGCAAAAGTGCTAAAAATGCTTAAAAACCCTTAAAATAGCAACTTAACACGTAATTTCTAGCATTTGACTATGATTTTTTATTCTAACCACTTAAAGACAATAATATATACCAAATAGTTTTGTGAGCCAAGTTCCGTGTAAAACAAACCAAGTTTGCTAGTTTATGCGCAAAACGCCAAAAACGCTTAAAAACACTTAAAATCGCAATTTAACACGTAATTTCTAGAATATGAGTATGATTTTCAATTCTAACCACTTCAACACAATACTACATACCAAATAGTGTTGTGTGCTATGTTTCGTGCAAAACAAACCAAGTTTGAGCTACTTTATGCACAAAAGTGCCAAAAACGTTTAAAAACCCATAAAATCACAACTTAACAAGTAATTTCTAGCATATGAGTATGATTTTGAATTTTAACCACTTCAACACAATAATATATACCAAATAGTGCTGTGTGCCAAGTTTAGTACAAAACAAACCAAGTTCTGGCTACTTTATGCGCAAAAGTGCCGACAATGATAAAAAACTCTTAAAATCGCAACTTAACACGTAATTTCTAGCATATGACTATGATTTTCAATTCTAACCACTTCAACACAATAATATATACCAAATGGTGTTGTGTGCCAAGTTTCGTGCAAAACAAACAAACTTTGAGCTACTTTATGCGTGAAAGTGCCAAAAAAGCATAAAAACGCATAAAATCGCAACTTAACAAGTAATTTCTAACATATGACTATGATTTTCTATTCTAACAACTTCAACACAATGATATATACCAAATAGTGTTGTGTGCCAAGTTTCGTGCAAAACAAACCAAGTTTTAGCTATTTTATGCGCAAAAGTGCCAAAAATGCTAAAAAAACCCTTAAAATCGCAACTTAACAAGTAATTTCTAGCATTTAACTATGATATTTAATTCTAACCACTTGAACACAATAATATATACCAAATAGTGTTGTGTGCCAAGTTCCGTGCAAAACAAACCAAGTTTGAGCTACTTTATACGCAAAAACTCCAAAAACTCTTAAAAACCCATAAAATCGCAACTTAACACGTAATTTCTAGCATATGACTATGATTTTCAATTCTAACCACTTGAACACAATAATATATATAGAATAGAGTTGCGTGCCATGTTTCGTGCAAAACAAACCAAGTTTGAGCTACTTAAGTGCTAAAACTGCTTAAAAACCCTTAAAATAGAACCTTAACACGTAATTTCTAGCATTTGACTATGATTTTTTATTCGAACCACTTAAACACAATAATATATACCAAATAGTTTTGTGTGCCAAGTTCCGTGCAAAACAAACCAAGTTTGCTACTTTATGCGCAAAACGACAAAAACGCTTAAAAACCCTTAAAATCGCAATTTAACACGTAATTTCTAGCATATGAGTATGATTTTCAATTCTAACCACTTCAACACAATACTACATACCAAATAGTGTTGTGTGCTATGGTTCGTGCAAAACAAACCAAGTTTGAGCTACTTTATGCGCAAAAGTGCCGAAAATGCTAAAAACCCCTTAAAATCGCAACTTAACACGTAATTTCTAGCATATGACTATGATTTTCAATTCTAACCACTTCAACACAATAATATATACCAAATGGTGTTGTGTGCCAAGTTTCGTGCAAAACAAACAAACTTTGAGCTACTTTATGCGTGAAAGTGCCAAAAAAGCATAAAAACGCATAAAATCGCAACTTAACAAGTAATTTCTAACATATGAGTATGATTTTCTATTCTAACCACTTCAACACAATAATATATACCAAATAGTGTTGTGTGCCAAGTTTCTTGCAAAACAAACCAAGTTTTAGTTATTTTATGCGCAAAAGTGCCAAAAATGCTAAAAAAAACCTTTAAAATCGCAACTTAACAAGTAATTTCTAGCATTTAACTATGATTTTTAATTCTAATCACTTGAACACAATAATATATACCAAATAGTGTTGTGTGCCAAGTTCCGTGCAAAACAAACCAAGTTTGAGCTACTTTATGCGCAAAAACTCCAAAAACTCTTAAAAACCCATAAAATCGCAACTTAACACGTAATTTCTAGCATATGAGTATGATTTTCAATTCTAACCACTTGAACACAATAATATATATAGAATAGAGTTGCGTGCCATGTTTCGTGCAAAGCAAACCAAGTTTGAGCTACTTTATGCGCAAAAGTGCTAAAAATGCTTAAAAACCCTTAAAATAGCAACTTAACACGTAATTTCTAGCATTTGACTATGATTTTTTATTCTAACCACTTAAAGACAATAATATATACCAAATAGTTTTGTGAGCCAAGTTCCGTGTAAAACAAACCAAGTTTGCTAGTTTATGCGCAAAACGCCAAAAACGCTTAAAAACACTTAAAATCGCAATTTAACACGTAATTTCTAGAATATGAGTATGATTTTCAATTCTAACCACTTCAACACAATACTACATACCAAATAGTGTTGTGTGCTATGTTTCGTGCAAAACAAACCAAGTTTGAGCTACTTTATGCACAAAAGTGCCAAAAACGTTTAAAAAACCCATAAAATCACAACTTAACAAGTAATTTCTAGCATATGAGTATGATTTTGAATTTTAACCACTTCAACACAATAATATATACCAAATAGTGCTGTGTGCCAAGTTTAGTACAAAACAAACCAAGTTCTGGCTACTTTATGCGCAAAAGTGCCGACAATGATAAAAAAACCCTTAAAATCGCAACTTAACACGTAATTTCTAGCATATGACTATGATTTTCAATTCTAACCACTTCAACACAATAATATATACCAAATGGTGTTGTGTGCCAAGTTTCGTGCAAAACAAACAAACTTTGAGATACTTTATGCGTGAAAGTGCCAAAAAAGCATAAAAACGCATAAAATCGCAACTTAACAAGTAATTTCTAACATATGACTATGATTTTCTATTCTCTAACCACTTCAACACAATGATATATACCAAATAGTGTTGTGTGCCAAGTTTCGTGCAAAACAAACCAAGTTTTAGCTATTTTATGCGCAAAAGTGCCAAAAATGCTAAAAAAACCCTTAAAATCGCAACTTAACAAGTAATTCCTAGCATTTAACTATGATTTTTAATTCTAACCACTTGAACACAATAATATATACCAAATAGTGTTGTGAGCCAAGTTCCGTGCAAAACAAACCAAGTTTGAGCTACTTTATACGCAAAAACTCCAAAAACTCTTAAAAACCCATAAAATCGTAACTTAACACGTAATTTCTAGCATATGAGTATGATTTTCAATTCTAACCACTTGAACTCAATAATATAAATGGAATAGAGTTGCGTGCCATGTTTCGTGCAAAACAAACCAAGTTTGAGCTACTTTATGCGCAAAAGTGCGAAAAATGCTTAAAAACCCTTAAAATCGCAACTTAACACGTAATTTCTAGCATTTGACTATGATTTTTTATTCTAACTACTTAAACACAATAATATATACCAAATAGTTTTGTGTGCCAAGTTCCGTGCAAAACAAACCAAGTTTGCTACTTTATGCGCAAAACGCCAAAAACGCTTCAAAACCCTTAAAATCGCAATTTAACACGTAATTTCTAGAATATGAGTATGATTTTCAATTCTAACCACTTCAACACAATACTACATACCAAATAGTGTTGTGTGCTATGTTTCGTGCAAAACAAACCAAGTTTGAGCTACTTTATGCAAAAAAGTGCAAAAAACGTTTAAAAACCCATAAAATCACAACTTAACAAGTAATTTCTAGCATATGAGTATGATTTTGAATATTAACCACTTCAACACAATAATATATACCAAATAGTGCTGTGTGCCAAGTTTCGTGCAAAACAAACCAAGTTCTGGCTACTTTATGCGCAAAAGTGCCGAAAATGATAAAAAACCCTTAAAATCGCAACTTAACACGTAATTTCTAGCATATGACTATGATTTTCAATTCTAACCACTTCAACACAATAATATATACCAAATGGTGTTGTGTGCCAAGTTTCGTGCAAAACAAACAAACTTTGAGCTACTTTATGCGTGAAAGTGCCAAAAAAGCATAAAAACGCATAAAATCGCAACTTAACAAGTAATTTCTAACATATGACTATGATTTTCTATTCTAACCACTTCAACACAATGATATATACCAAATAGTGTTGTGTGCCAAGTTTCGTGCAAAACAAACCAAGTTTTAGCTATTTTATGCGCAAAAGTGCCAAAAATGCTAAAAAAAACCCTTAAAATCGCAACTTAACAAGTAATTTCTAGCATTTAACTATGATATTTAATTCTAACCACTTGAACACAATAATATATACCAAATAGTGTTGTGTGCCAAGTTCCGTGCAAAACAAACCAAGTTTGATCTACTTTATACGCAAAAACTCCAAAAACTCTTAAAAACCCATAAAATCGCAACTTAACACGTAATTTCTAGCATATGACTATGATTTTCAATTCTAACCACTTGAACACAATAATATATATAGAATAGAGTTGCGTGCCATGTTTCGTGCAAAACAAACCAAGTTTGAGCTACTTAAGTGCTAAAAATGCTTAAAAACCCTTAAAATAGCAACTTAACACGTAATTTCTAGCATTTGACTATGATTTTTTATTCGAACCACTTAAACACAATAATATATACCAAATAGTTTTGTGTGCCAAGTTCCGTGCAAAACAAACCAAGTTTGCTACTTTATGCGCAAAACGACAAAAACGCTTAAAAACCCTTAAAATCGCAATTTAACACGTAATTTCTAGCATATGAGTATGATTTTCAATTCTAACTACTTCAACACAATACTACATACCAAATAGTGTTGTGTGCTATGGTTCGTGCAAAACAAACCAAGTTTGAGCTACTTTATGCGCAAAAGTGCCGAAAATGCTAAAAACCCCTTAAAATCGCAACTTAACACGTAATTTCTAGCATATGACTATGATTTTCAATTCTAACCACTTCAACACAATAATATATACCAAATGGTATTGTGTTCCAAGTTTCGTGCAAAACAAACAAACTTTGAGCTACTTTATGCGTGAAAGTGCCAAAAAAGCATAAAAACGCATAAAATCGCAACTTAACAAGTAATTTCTAACATATGACTATGATTTTCTATTCTAACCACTTCAACACAATGATATATACCAAATAGTGTTGTGTGCCAAGTTTCGTGCAAAACAAACCAAGTTTTAGCTATTTTATGCGCAAAAGTGCCAAAAATGCTAAAAAAAACCCTTAAAATCGCAACTTAACAAGTAATTTCTAGCATTTAACTATGATATTTAATTCTAACCACTTGAACACAATAATATATACCAAATAGTGTTGTGTGCCAAGTTCCGTGCAAAACAAACCAAGTTTGAGCTACTTTATACGCAAAAACTCCAAAAACTCTTAAAAACCCATAAAATCGCAACTTAACACGTAATTTCTAGCATATGACTATGATTTTCAATTCTAACCACTTGAACACAATAATATATATAGAATAGAGTTGCGTGCCATGTTTCGTGCAAAACAAACCAAGTTTGAGCTACTTAAGTGCTAAAACTGCTTAAAAACCCTTAAAATAGAACCTTAACACGTAATTTCTAGCATTTGACTATGATTTTTTATTCGAACCACTTAAACACAATAATATATACCAAATAGTTTTGTGTGCCAAGTTCCGTGCAAAACAAACCAAGTTTGCTACTTTATGCGCAAAACGACAAAAACGCTTAAAAAACCCTTAAAATCGCAATTTAACACGTAATTTCTAGCATATGAGTATGATTTTCAATTCTAACCACTTCAACACAATACTACATACCAAATAGTGTTGTGTGCTATGGTTCGTGCAAAACAAACCAAGTTTGAGCTACTTTATGCGCAAAAGTGCCGAAAATGCTAAAAACCCCTTAAAATCGCAACTTAACACGTAATTTCTAGCATATGACTATGATTTTCAATTCTAACCACTTCAACACAATAATATATACCAAATGGTGTTGTGTGCCAAGTTTCGTGCAAAACAAACAAACTTTGAGCTACTTTATGCGTGAAAGTGCCAAAAAAGCATAAAAACGCATAAAATCGCAACTTAACAAGTAATTTCTAACATATGAGTATGATTTTCTATTCTAACCACTTCAACACAATAATATATACCAAATAGTGTTGTGTGCCAAGTTTCTTGCAAAACAAACCAAGTTTTAGTTATTTTATGCGCAAAAGTGCCAAAAATGCTAAAAAAAACCTTTAAAATCGCAACTTAACAAGTAATTTCTAGCATTTAACTATGATTTTTAATTCTAATCACTTGAACACAATAATATATACCAAATAGTGTTGTGTGCCAAGTTCCGTGCAAAACAAACCAAGTTTGAGCTACTTTATGCGCAAAAACTCCAAAAACTCTTAAAAACCCATAAAATCGCAACTTAACACGTAATTTCTAGCATATGAGTATGATTTTCAATTCTAACCACTTGAACACAATAATATATATAGAATAGAGTTGCGTGCCATGTTTCGTGCAAAGCAAACCAAGTTTGAGCTACTTTATGCGCAAAAGTGCTAAAAATGCTTAAAAACCCTTAAAATAGCAACTTAACACGTAATTTCTAGCATTTGACTATGATTTTTTATTCTAACCACTTAAAGACAATAATATATACCAAATAGTTTTGTGTGCCAAGTTCCGTGCAAAACAAACCAAGTTTGCTACTTTATGCGCAAAACGCCAAAAACGCTTAAAAACCCTTAAAATCGCAATTTAACACGTAATTTCTAGAATATGAGTATGATTTTCAATTCTAACCACTTCAACACAATACTACATACCAAATAGTGTTGTGTGCTATGTTTCGTGCAAAACAAACCAAGTTTGAGCTACTTTATGCACGAAAGTGCCAAAAACGTTTAAAAACCCATAAAATCACAACTTAACAAGTAATTTCTAGCATATGAGTATGATTTTGAATTTTAACCACTTCAACACAATAATATATACCAAATAGTGCTGTGTGCCAAGTTTCGTGCAAAACAAACCAAGTTCTGGCTACTTTATGCGCAAAAGTGCCGAAAATGATAAAAAACCCTTAAAATCGCAACTTAACACGTAATTTCTAGCATATGACTATGATTTTCAATTCTAACCACTTCAACACAATAATATATACCAAATGGTGTTGTGTGCCAAGTTTCGTGCAAAACAAACAAACTTTGAGCTACTTTATGCGTGAAAGTGCCAAAAAAGCATAAAAACGCATAAAATCGCAACTTAACAAGTAATTTCGAACATATGACTATGATTTTCTATTCTAACCACTTCAACACAATAATATATACCAAATAGTGTTGTGTGCCAAGTTTCGTGCAAAACAAACCAAGTTTTAGCTATTTTATGCGCAAAAGTGCCAAAAATGCTAAAAAAAACCCTTAAAATCGCAATTTAACAAGTAATTTCTAGCATTTAACTATGATATTTAATTCTAACCACTTGAACACAATAATATATACCAAATAGTGATGTGTGCCAAGTTCCGTGCAAAACAAACCAAGTTTGAGCTACTTTATACGCAAAAACTCCAAAAACTCTTAAAAACCCATAAAATCGCAACTTAACACGTAATTTCTAGCATATGACTATGATTTTCAATTCTAACCACTTGAACACAATAATATATATAGAATAGAGTTGCGTGCCATGTTTCGTGCAAAACAAACCAAGTTTGAGCTACTTAAGTGCTAAAAATGCTTAAAAACCCTTAAAATAGCAACTTAACACGTAATTTCTAGCATTTGACTATGATTTTTTATTCGAACCACTTAAACACAATAATATATACCAAATAGTTTTGTGTGCCAAGTTCCGTGCAAAACAAACCAAGTTTGCTACTTTATGCGCAAAACGACAAAAACGCTTAAAAACCCTTAAAATCGCAATTTAACACGTAATTTCTAGCATATGAGTATGATTTTCAATTCTAACTACTTCAACACAATACTACATACCAAATAGTGTTGTGTGCTATGGTTCGTGCAAAACAAACCAAGTTTGAGCTACTTTATGCGCAAAAGTGCCGAAAATGCTAAAAACCCCTTAAAATCGCAACTTAACACGTAATTTCTAGCATATGACTATGATTTTCAATTCTAACCACTTCAACACAATAATATATACCAAATGGTATTGTGTGCCAAGTTTCGTGCAAAACAAACAAACTTTGAGCTACTTTATGCGTGAAAGTGCCAAAAAAGCATAAAAACGCATAAAATCGCAACTTAACAAGTAATTTCTAACATATGAGTATGATTTTCTATTCTAACCACTTCAACACAATAATATATACCAAATAGTGTTGTGTGCCAAGTTTCGTGCAAAACAAACCAAGTTTTAGCTATTTTATGCGCAAAAGTGCCAAAAATGCTAAAAAAAACCCTTAAAATCGCAACTTAACAAGTAATTTCTAGCATTTAACTATGATTTTTAATTCTAACCACTTGAACACAATAATATATACCAAATAGTGTTGTGAGCCAAGTTCCGTGCAAAACAAACCAAGTTTGAGCTACTTTATACGCAAAAACTCCAAAAACTCTTAAAAACCCATAAAATCGCAACTTAACACGTAATTTCTAGCATATGACTATGATTTTCAATTCTAACCACTTGAACTCAATAATATAAATGGAATAGAGTTGCGTGCCATGTTTCGTCCAAAACAAACCAAGTTTGAGCTACTTTATGCGTAAAAGTGCTAAAAATGCTTAAAAACCTTTAAAATCGCAACTTAACACGTAATTTCTAGCATTTGACTATGATTTTTTATTCTAACTACTTAAACACAATAATATATACCAAATAGTTTTGTGTGCCATGTTCCGTGCAAAACAAACCAAGTTTGCTACTTTATGCGCAAAACGCCAAAAATGCTTAAAAACCCTTAAAATCGCAATTTAACACGTAATTTCTAGAATATGAGTATGATTTTAAATTCTAACCACTTCAACACAATACTACATACCAAATAGTGTTGTGTGCTATGTTTCGTGCAAAACAAACCAAGTTTGAGCTACTTTATGCACAAAAGTGCAAAAAACGTTTAAAAACCCATAAAATCACAACTTAACAAGTAATTTCTAGCATATGAGTATGATTTTGAATGTTAACCACTTCAACACAATAATATATACCAAATAGTGCTGTGTGCCAAGTTTCGTGCAAAACAAACCAAGTTCTGGCTACTTTATGCGCAAAAGTGCCGAAAATGATAAAAAAAACCCTTAAAATCGCAACTTAACACGTAATTTCTAGCATATGACTATGATTTTCAATTCTAACGACTTCAACACAATAATATATACCAAATGGTGTTGTGTACCAAGTTTCGTGCAAAACAAACAAACTTTGAGCTACGTTATGCGTGAAAGTGCCAAAAAAGCATAAAAACGCATAAAATTGAAACTTAACAAGTAATTTCTAGCATATGAGTATGATTTTCTATTCTAACCACTTCAACACAATAATATACCAAATAGTGTTGTGTGCCAAGTTTCTTGCAAAACAAACCAAGTTTTAGCTATTTTATGCGCAAAAGTGCCAAAAATGCTAAAAAAAAACCCTTAAAATCGCAACTTAACAAGTAATTTCTAGCATTTAACTATGATATTTAATTCTAACCACTTGAACACAATAATATATACCAAATAGTGTTGTGTGCCAAGTTCCGTGCAAAACAAACCAAGTTTGAGCTACTTTATACGCAAAAACTCCAAAAACTCTTAAAAACCCATAAAATCGCAACTTAACACGTAATTTCTAGCATATGACTATGATTTTCAATTCTAACCACTTGAACACAATAATATATATAGAATAGAGTTGCGTGCCATGTTTCGTGCAAAACAAACCAAGTTTGAGCTACTTAAGTGCTAAAAATGCTTAAAAACCCTTAAAATAGCAACTTAACACGTAATTTCTAGCATTTGACTATGATTTTTTATTCGAACCACTTAAACACAATAATATATACCAAATAGTTTTGTGTGCCAAGTTCCGTGCAAAACAAACCAAGTTTGCTACTTTATGCGCAAAACGACAAAAACGCTTAAAAACCCTTGAAATCGCAATTTAACACGTAATTTCTAGCATATGAGTATGATTTTCAATTCTAACCACTTCAACACAATACTACATACCAAATAGTGTTGTGTGCTATGGTTCGTGCAAAACAAACCAAGTTTGAGCTACTTTATGCGCAAAAGTGCCGAAAATGCTAAAAACCCCTTAAAATCGCAACTTAACACGTAATTTCTAGCATATGACTATGATTTTCAATTCTAACCACTTCAACACAATAATATATACCAAATGGTGTTGTGTGCCAAGTTTCGTGCAAAACAAACAAACTTTGAGCTACTTTATGCGTGAAAGTGCCAAAAAAGCATAAAAACGCATAAAATCGCAACTTAACAAGTAATTTCTAACATATGAGTATGATTTTCTATTCTAACCACTTCAACACAATAATATATACCAAATAGTGTTGTGTGCCAAGTTTCTTGCAAAACAAACCAAGTTTTAGTTATTTTATGCGCAAAAGTGCCAAAAATGCTAAAAAAAACCTTTAAAATCGCAACTTAACAAGTAATTTCTAGCATTTAACTATGATTTTTAATTCTAATCACTTGAACACAATAATATATACCAAATAGTGTTGTGTGCCAAGTTCCGTGCAAAACAAACCAAGTTTGAGCTACTTTATGCGCAAAAACTCCAAAAACTCTTAAAAACCCATAAAATCGCAACTTAACACGTAATTTCTAGCATATGAGTATGATTTTCAATTCTAACCACTTGAACACAATAATATATATAGAATAGAGTTGCGTGCCATGTTTCGTGCAAAGCAAACCAAGTTTGAGCTACTTTATGCGCAAAAGTGCTAAAAATGCTTAAAAACCCTTAAAATAGCAACTTAACACGTAATTTCTAGCATTTGACTATGATTTTTTATTCTAACCACTTAAAGACAATAATATATACCAAATAGTTTTGTGTGCCATGTTCCGTGCAAAACAAACCAAGTTTT
>NC_080056.1:26409272-26488703 GCF_026212465.1 Amaranthus tricolor | reverse complement strand
ACGAAACTTGGGACACAACACTATTTGGTATGTATTATTGTGTTAAAGTGATTAAAATTGAAAATCATACTCATATGCTAGAAATTACGTGTTAAATTGCGATTTTAAGGGTTTTTAAGCGTTTTTGGCGTTTCGCGCATAAAGTAGCAAACTTGGTTTGTTTTGCACATAACTTGGCACACAAAACTATTGGGTATATATTATTGTGTTTAAGTGGTTAGAATTGAAAATCATAGTCCAATGCGAGAAATTACGTCTTAAGTTGCGATTTTAAGGGTTTTTAAGCATTTTTAGCACTTTTGCGCATAAAGTAGCTCAAACTTGGTTTGTTTTGCACGAAACTTGGCACACAACTCTATTTAATATATATTATTGTGTGGAAGTGGTTAGAATAGAAAATCATACTCTTATGCTAGAAACTACGTGTTAAGTTGCGATTTTATGGGTTTTTAAGTGTTTTTTGGCGTTTTTGCGCATAAAGTAGCTCAAACTTGGTTTGTTTTGTACGAAACATGGGACACAACACTGTTTGGTATATATTATTGTGTTGAAGTGGTTAGAATTGAATATCATACTCATATGCTAGAAATTACGTATTAAATTGCGATTTTAAGGGTTTTTAAGCGTTTTTTGCGTTTTGCGCATAAAGTAGCAAACTTGGTTTGTTTTGCACGGAACTTGGCACACAAAACTATTTGGTATATATTATTGTGTTTAAGTGCTTAGAATTGAAAATCATAGTCAAATGCTAGAAATTACGTCTTAAGTTGCGATTTTAAGGGTTTTTAAGCATTTTTAGCACTTTTGCGCATAAAGTAGCTCAAACTTGGTTTTTTTTGCACGAAACTTGGCACACAACTCTATTTAATATATATTATTGTGTGGAAGTGGTTAGAATTGAAAATCATACTCATATGCTAGAAATTACGTGTTAAGTTGCGATTTTATGGGTTTTTAAGTGTTTTTGGCGTTTTTGCGCATAACGTAGCTCAAACTTGGTTTGTTTTGTACGAAACTTGGGACACAACACTATTTGGTATGTATTATTGTGTTGAAGTGGTTAAAATTTAAAATCATACTCATATGCTAGAAATTACGTTTTAAATTGCGATTTTAAGGGTTTTTAAGCGTTTTTGGCGTTTTGCGCATAAAGTAGCAAACTTGATTTGTTAAGCACGGAACTTGGCACACAAAACTATTTGGTATATATTATTGTGTTTAAGTGGTTAGAATTGAAAATCATAGTCAAATGCTAGAAATTACGTGTTAAGTTGCGATTTTAACGGTTTTTTAGCATTTTCGGCACTTTTGCGCATAAATTAGCCAAAACTTGGTTTGTTTTGCACGAAACTTGGCACACAACAATATTTGGTATATATTATTGTGTTGAAGTGGTTAGAATTTAAAATCATACTCATATGCTAGAAAGTAGCTCAAACTTGGTTTGTTTTGTGCGAAACATGCGACACAACACTATTTGGTATATATTATTGTGTTGAAGTGGTTAGAATTGAATATCATACTCATATGCTAGAAATTACGTGTTAAATTGCGATTTTAAGGGTTTTTTGCGTTTTGCGCATAAAGTAGCAAACTTGGTTTGTTTTGCATGGAACTTGGCACACAAAACTATTTGGTATATATTATTGTGTTTAAGTGCTTAGAATTGAAAATCATAGTCAAATGCTAGAAATTACGTCTTAAGTTGCGATTTTAAGGGTTTTTAAGCATTTTTAGCACTTTTGCGCATAAAGTAGCTCAAACTTGGTTTGTTTTGCACGAAACTTTGCACACAACTCTATTTAATATATTATTGTGTGGAAGTTGTTAGAATTGAAAATCATACTCATATGCTAGAAATTACGTGTTAAGTTGCGATTTTATGGGTTTTTAAGTGTTTTTGGCTTTTTTTGCGCATAACGTAGCTCAAACTTGGTTTGTTTATTACGAAACTTGGGACACAACACTATTTGGTATGTATTATTGTGTTGAAGTGGTTAAAATTTAAAATCATACTCATATGCTAGAAATTACGTGTTAAATTGCGATTTTAAGGGTTTTTAAGCGTTTTTGGCGTTTTGCGCATAAAGTAGCAAACTTGGTTTGTTTTGCACGGAACTTGGCACACAAAACTATTTGGTATACATTATTGTGTTGAAGTGGTTAGAATTGAAAATCATAGTCAAATGCTAGAAATTACGTCTTAAGTTGCGATTTTAAGGGTTTTTAAGCATTTTTTAGCACTTTTGCGCATAAAGTAGCTCAAACTTGGTTTGTTTTGCACGAAACTTGGCACACAACTCTATTTAATATATATTATTGTGTGGAAGTGGTTAGAATTTAAAATCATAGTCATATGCTAGAAATTACGTGTTAAGTTGCGATTTTATGGGTTTTTAAGTGTTTTTGGCGTTTTTGCGCAAAAAGTAGCTCAAACTTGGTTTGTTTTGTACGAAACATGGGACACAACACTATTTGGTATATATTATTGTGTTGAAGTGGTTAGAATTGAATATCATACTCATATGCTAAAATTACGTGTTAAATTGCGATTTTAAGGGTTTTTAAGCGTTTTTTTGCGGTTTTGCGCATAAAGTAGCAAACTTGGTTTGTTTTGCACGGAACTTGGCACACAAAACTATTTGGTATATATTATTGTGTTTAAGTGGTTAGAATTGAAAATCATAGTCAAATGCTAGAAATTACGTCTTAAGTTGCGATTTTAAGGGTTTTTAAACATTTTTAGCACTTTTGCGCATAAAGTAGCTCAAACTTGGTTTGTTTTGCACGAAACTTTGCAAAATACTCTATTTAATATATTATTGTGTGGAAGTGGTTAGAATTGAAAATCATACTCATATGCTAGAAATTACGTGTTAAGTTGCGATTTTATGGGTTTTTTAAGTGTTTTTGGCGTTTTTGCGCATAACTTAGCTCAAACTTGGTTTTTTTTGTACGAAACTTGGGACACAACACTATTTGGTATGTATTATTGTGTTAAAGTGATTAAAATTGAAAATCATACTCATATGCTAGAAATTACGTGTTAAATTGCGATTTTAAGGGTTTTTAAGCGTTTTTGGCGTTTCGCGCATAAAGTAGCAAACTTGGTTTGTTTTGCACATAACTTGGCACACAAAACTATTGGGTATATATTATTGTGTTTAAGTGGTTAGAATTGAAAATCATAGTCCAATGCGAGAAATTACGTCTTAAGTTGCGATTTTAAGGGTTTTTAAGCATTTTTAGCACTTTTGCGCATAAAGTAGCTCAAACTTGGTTTGTTTTGCACGAAACTTGGCACACAACTCTATTTAATATATATTATTGTGTGGAAGTGGTTAGAATAGAAAATCATACTCATATGCTAGAAACTACGTGTTAAGTTGCGATTTTATGGGTTTTTAAGTGTTTTTTGGCGTTTTTGCGCATAAAGTAGCTCAAACTTGGTTTGTTTTGTACGAAACATGGGACACAACACTGTTTGGTATATATTATTGTGTTGAAGTGGTTAGAATTGAATATCATACTCATATGCTAGAAATTACGTATTAAATTGCGATTTTAAGGGTTTTTAAGCGTTTTTTGCGTTTTGCGCATAAAGTAGCAAACTTGGTTTGTTTTGCACGGAACTTGGCACACAAAACTATTTGGTATATATTATTGTGTTTAAGTGGTTAGAATTGAAAATCATAGTCAAATGCTAGAAATTACGTCTTAAGTTGCGATTTTAAGGGTTTTTAAGCATTTTTAGCACTTTTGCGCATAAAGTAGCTCAAACTTGGTTTTTTTTGCACGAAACTTGGCACACAACTCTATTTAATATATATTATTGTGTGGAAGTGGTTAGAATTGAAAATCATACTCATATGCTAGAAATTACGTGTTAAGTTGCGATTTTATGGGTTTTTAAGTGTTTTTGGCGTTTTTGCGCATAACGTAGCTCAAACTTGGTTTGTTTTGTACGAAACTTGGGACACAACACTATTTGGTATGTATTATTGTGTTGAAGTGGTTAAAATTTAAAATCATACTCATATGCTAGAAATTACGTTTTAAATTGCGATTTTAAGGGTTTTTAAGCGTTTTTGGCGTTTTGCGCATAAAGTAGCAAACTTGATTTGTTTAGCACGGAACTTGGCACACAAAACTATTTGGTATATATTATTGTGTTTAAGTGGTTAGAATTGAAAATCATAGTCAAATGCTAGAAATTACGTGTTAAGTTGCGATTTTAACGGTTTTTTAGCATTTTCGGCACTTTTGCGCATAAATTAGCCAAAACTTGGTTTGTTTTGCACGAAACTTGGCACACAACAATATTTGGTATATATTATTGTGTTGAAGTGGTTAGAATTTAAAATCATACTCATATGCTAGAAAGTAGCTCAAACTTGGTTTGTTTTGTGCGAAACATGCGACACAACACTATTTGGTATATATTATTGTGTTGAAGTGGTTAGAATTGAATATCATACTCATATGCTAGAAATTACGTGTTAAATTGCGATTTTAAGGGTTTTTTTGCGTTTTGCGCATAAAGTAGCAAACTTGGTTTGTTTTGCATGGAACTTGGCACACAAAACTATTTGGTATATATTATTGTGTTTAAGTGCTTAGAATTGAAAATCATAGTCAAATGCTAGAAATTACGTCTTAAGTTGCGATTTTAAGGGTTTTTAAGCATTTTTAGCACTTTTGCGCATAAAGTAGCTCAAACTTGGTTTGTTTTGCACGAAACTTTGCACACAACTCTATTTAATATATTATTGTGTGGAAGTTGTTAGAATTGAAAATCATACTCATATGCTAGAAATTACGTGTTAAGTTGCGATTTTATGGGTTTTTAAGTGTTTTTGGCTTTTTTGCGCATAACGTAGCTCAAACTTGGTTTGTTTATTACGAAACTTGGGACACAACACTATTTGGTATGTATTATTGTGTTGAAGTGGTTAAAATTTAAAATCATACTCATATGCTAGAAATTACGTGTTAAATTGCGATTTTAAGGGTTTTTAAGCATTTTTGGCGTTTTGCGCATAAAGTAGCAAACTTGGTTTGTTTTGCACGGAACTTGGCACACAAAACTATTTGGTATACATTATTGTGTTGAAGTGGTTAGAATTGAAAATCATAGTCAAATGCTAGAAATTACGTCTTAAGTTGCGATTTTAAGGGTTTTTAAGCATTTTTAGCACTTTTGCGCATAAAGTAGCTCAAACTTGGTTTGTTTTGCACGAAACTTGGCACACAACTCTATTTAATATATATTATTGTGTGGAAGTGGTTAGAATTTAAAATCATAGTCATATGCTAGAAATTACGTGTTAAGTTGCGATTTTATGGGTTTTTAAGTGTTTTTGGCGTTTTTGCGCAAAAAGTAGCTCAAACTTGGTTTGTTTTGTACGAAACATGGGACACAACACTATTTGGTATATATTATTGTGTTGAAGTGGTTAGAATTGAATATCATACTCATATGCTACAAATTACGTGTTAAATTGCGATTTTAAGGGTTTTTTAAAGCGTTTTTTTGCGTTTTGCGCATAAAGTAGCAAACTTGGTTTGTTTTGCACGGAACTTGGCACACAAAACTATTTGGTATATATTATTGTGTTTAAGTGGTTAGAATTGAAAATCATAGTCAAATGCTAGAAATTACGTCTTAAGTTGCGATTTTAAGGGTTTTTAAGCATTTTTAGCACTTTTGCGCATAAAGTAGCTCAAACTTGGTTTGTTTTGCACGAAACTTTGCAAAATACTCTATTTAATATATTATTGTGTGGAAGTGGTTAGAATTGAAAATCATACTCATATGCTAGAAATTACGTGTTAAGTTGCGATTTTATGGGTTTTTAAGTGTTTTTTGGCGTTTTTTGCGCATAACTTAGCTCAAACTTGGTTTTTTTTGTACGAAACTTGGGACACAACACTATTTGGTATGTATTATTGTGTTAAAGTGATTAAAATTGAAAATCATACTCATATGCTAGAAATTACGTGTTAAATTGCGATTTTAAAGGTTTTTAAGCGTTTTTGGCGTTTCGCGCATAAAGTAGCAAACTTGGTTTGTTTTGCACATAACTTGGCACACAAAACTATTGGGTATATATTATTGTGTTTAAGTGGTTAGAATTGAAAATCATAGTCCAATGCGAGAAATTACGTCTTAAGTTGCGATTTTAAGGGTTTTTAAGCATTTTTAGCACTTTTTGCGCATAAAGTAGCTCAAACTTGGTTTGTTTTGCACGAAACTTGGCACACAACTCTATTTAATATATATTATTGTGTGGAAGTGGTTAGAATAGAAAATCATACTCATATGCTAGAAACTACGTGTTAAGTTGCGATTTTATGGGTTTTTTAAGTGTTTTTTTGGCGTTTTTGCGCATAAAGTAGCTCAAACTTGGTTTGTTTTGTACGAAACATGGGACACAACACTGTTTGGTATATATTATTGTGTTGAAGTGGTTAGAATTGAATATCATACTCATATGCTAGAAATTACGTATTAAATTGCGATTTTAAGGGTTTTTAAGCGTTTTTTTTGCGTTTTGCGCATAAAGTAGCAAACTTGGTTTGTTTTGCACGGAACTTGGCACACAAAACTATTTGGTATATATTATTGTGTTTAAGTGGTTAGAATTGAAAATCATAGTCAAATGCTAGAAATTACGTCTTAAGTTGCGATTTTAAGGGTTTTTAAGCATTTTTAGCACTTTTGCGCATAAAGAAGCTCAAACTTGGTTTTTTTTGCACGAAACTTGGCACACAACTCTATTTAATATATATTATTGTGTGGAAGTGGTTAGAATTGAAAATCATACTCATATGCTAGAAATTACGTGTTAAGTTGCGATTTTATGGGTTTTTAAGTGTTTTTGGCGTTTTTGCGCATAACGTAGCTCAAACTTGGTTTGTTTTGTACGAAACTTGGGACACAACACTATTTGGTATGTATTATTGTGTTGAAGTGGTTAAAATTTAAAATCATACTCATATGCTAGAAATTACGTTTTAAATTGCGATTTTAAGGGTTTTTAAGCGTTTTTGGCGTTTTGCGCATAAAGTAGCAAACTTGATTTGTTTAGCACGGAACTTGGCACACAAAACTATTTGGTATATATTATTGTGTTTAAGTGGTTAGAATTGAAAATCATAGTCAAATGCTAGAAATTACGTGTTAAGTTGCGATTTTAAACGGTTTTTTAGCATTTTCGGCACTTTTGCGCATAAATTAGCCAAAACTTGGTTTGTTTTGCACGAAACTTGGCACACAACAATATTTGGTATATATTATTGTGTTGAAGTGGTTAGAATTTAAAATCATACTCATATGCTAGAAAGTAGCTCAAACTTGGTTTGTTTTGTGCGAAACATGCGACACAACACTATTTGGTATATATTATTGTGTTGAAGTGGTTAGAATTGAATATCATACTCATATGCTAGAAATTACGTGTTAAATTGCGATTTTAAGGGTTTTTTGCGTTTTGCGCATAAAGTAGCAAACTTGGTTTGTTTTGCATGGAACTTGGCACACAAAACTATTTGGTATATATTATTGTGTTTAAGTGCTTAGAATTGAAAATCATAGTCAAATGCTAGAAATTACGTCTTAAGTTGCGATTTTAAGGGTTTTTAAGCATTTTTAGCACTTTTGCGCATAAAGTAGCTCAAACTTGGTTTGTTTTGCACGAAACTTTGCACACAACTCTATTTAATATATTATTGTGTGGAAGTTGTTAGAATTGAAAATCATACTCATATGCTAGAAATTACGTGTTAAGTTGCGATTTTATGGGTTTTTAAGTGTTTTTGGCTTTTTTGCGCATAACGTAGCTCAAACTTGGTTTGTTTATTACGAAACTTGGGACACAACACTATTTGGTATGTATTATTGTGTTGAAGTGGTTAAAATTTAAAATCATACTCATATGCTAGAAATTACGTGTTAAATTGCGATTTTAAGGGTTTTTTAAAGCGTTTTTGGCGTTTTGCGCATAAAGTAGCAAACTTGGTTTGTTTTGCACGGAACTTGGCACACAAAACTATTTGGTATACATTATTGTGTTGAAGTGGTTAGAATTGAAAATCATAGTCAAATGCTAGAAATTACGTCTTAAGTTGCGATTTTAAGGGTTTTTAAGCATTTTTAGCACTTTTGCGCATAAAGTAGCTCAAACTTGGTTTGTTTTGCACGAAACTTGGCACACAACTCTATTTAATATATATTATTGTGTGGAAGTGGTTAGAATTTAAAATCATAGTCATATGCTAGAAATTACGTGTTAAGTTGCGATTTTATGGGTTTTTAAGTGTTTTTGGCGTTTTTTGCGCAAAAAGTAGCTCAAACTTGGTTTGTTTTGTACGAAACATGGGACACAACACTATTTGGTATATATTATTGTGTTGAAGTGGTTAGAATTGAATATCATACTCATATGCTACAAATTACGTGTTAAATTGCGATTTAAGGGTTTTTAAGCGTTTTTTTGCGTTTTGCGCATAAAGTAGCAAACTTGGTTTGTTTTGCACGGAACTTGGCACACAAAACTATTTGGTATATATTATTGTGTTTAAGTGGTTAGAATTGAAAATCATAGTCAAATGCTAGAAATTACGTCTTAAGTTGCGATTTTAAGGGTTTTTAAGCATTTTTAGCACTTTTGCGCATAAAGTAGCTCAAACTTGGTTTGTTTTGCACGAAACTTTGCAAAATACTCTATTTAATATATTATTGTGTGGAAGTGGTTAGAATTGAAAATCATACTCATATGCTAGAAATTACGTGTTAAGTTGCGATTTTATGGGTTTTTAAGTGTTTTTGGCGTTTTTGCGCATAACTTAGCTCAAACTTGGTTTTTTTTGTACGAAACTTGGGACACAACACTATTTGGTATGTATTATTGTGTTAAAGTGATTAAAATTGAAAATCATACTCATATGCTAGAAATTACGTGTTAAATTGCGATTTTAAGGGTTTTTAAGCGTTTTTGGCGTTTCGCGCATAAAGTAGCAAACTTGGTTTGTTTTGCACATAACTTGGCACACAAAACTATTGGGTATATATTATTGTGTTTAAGTGGTTAGAATTGAAAATCATAGTCCAATGCGAGAAATTACGTCTTAAGTTGCGATTTTAAGGGTTTTTAAGCATTTTTAGCACTTTTGCGCATAAAGTAGCTCAAACTTGGTTTGTTTTGCACGAAACTTGGCACACAACTCTATTTAATATATATTATTGTGTGGAAGTGGTTAGAATAGAAAATCATACTCATATGCTAGAAACTACGTGTTAAGTTGCGATTTTATGGGTTTTTAAGTGTTTTTTTTGGCGTTTTTTGCGCATAAAGTAGCTCAAACTTGGTTTGTTTTGTACGAAAACATGGGACACAACACTGTTTGGTATATATTATTGTGTTGAAGTGGTTAGAATTGAATATCATACTCATATGCTAGAAATTACGTATTAAATTGCGATTTTAAGGGTTTTTAAGCGTTTTTTTGCGTTTTGCGCATAAAGTAGCAAACTTGGTTTGTTTTGCACGGAACTTGGCACACAAAACTATTTGGTATATATTATTGTGTTTAAGTGGTTAGAATTGAAAATCATAGTCAAATGCTAGAAATTACGTCTTAAGTTGCGATTTTAAGGGTTTTTAAGCATTTTTAGCACTTTTGCGCATAAAGTAGCTCAAACTTGGTTTTTTTTGCACGAAACTTGGCACACAACTCTATTTAATATATATTATTGTGTGGAAGTGGTTAGAATTGAAAATCATACTCATATGCTAGAAATTACGTGTTAAGTTGCGATTTTATGGGTTTTTAAGTGTTTTTGGCGTTTTTGCGCATAACGTAGCTCAAACTTGGTTTGTTTTGTACGAAACTTGGGACACAACACTATTTGGTATGTATTATTGTGTTGAAGTGGTTAAAATTTAAAATCATACTCATATGCTAGAAATTACGTTTTAAATTGCGATTTTAAGGGTTTTTAAGCGTTTTTGGCGTTTTGCGCATAAAGTAGCAAACTTGATTTGTTTAGCACGGAACTTGGCACACAAAAACTATTTGGTATATATTATTGTGTTTAAGTGGTTAGAATTGAAAATCATAGTCAAATGCTAGAAATTACGTGTTAAGTTGCGATTTTAACGGTTTTTTAGCATTTTCGGCACTTTTGCGCATAAATTAGCCAAAACTTGGTTTGTTTTGCACGAAACTTGGCACACAACAATATTTGGTATATATTATTGTGTTGAAGTGGTTAGAATTTAAAATCATACTCATATGCTAGAAAGTAGCTCAAACTTGGTTTGTTTTGTGCGAAACATGGGACACAACACTATTTGGTATATATTATTGTGTTGAAGTGGTTAGAATTGAATATCATACTCATATGCTAGAAATTACGTGTTAAATTGCGATTTTAAGGGTTTTTTGCGTTTTGCGCATAAAGTAGCAAACTTGGTTTGTTTTGCATGGAACTTGGCACACAAAACTATTTGGTATATATTATTGTGTTTAAGTGGTTAGAATTGAAAATCATAGTCCAATGCTAGAAATTACGTCTTAAGTTGCGTTTTTAAGGGTTTTAAAGCATTTTTAGCACTTTTGCGCATAAAGTAGCTCAAACTTGGTTTGTTTTCCACGAAACTGGGCACACAACTCTATTTAATATATATTATTGTGTGGAAGTGGTTAGAATTGAAAATCATACTCATATGCTAGAAATTACGTGTTAAGTTGCGATTTTGTGGGTTTTTAAGTGTTTTTGCCGTTTTTGCGCATAACGTAGCTCAAACTTGGTTTGTTTTGTACGAAACTTGGGACACAACACTATTTGGTATGTATTATTGTGGTGAAGTGGTTAAAATTGAAAATCATACTCATATGCTAGAAATTACATGTTAAATTGCGATTTTAAGGGTTTTTAAGCGTTTTTCGCGTTTTGCGCATAAAGTAGCAAACTTGGTTTGTTTTGCACGGAACTTGGCACACAAAACTATTTGGTATATATTATTGTGTTTAAGTGGTTAGAATTGAAAATCATACTCCAATGCTAGAAATTACGTCTTAAGTTGCGATTTTAAGGGTTTTTAAGCATTTTTAGCACTTTTGCGCATAAAGTACCTCAAACTTGGTTTGTTTTGCACGAAACATGGCACAAAACTCTATTTAATATATATTATTGTGTGGAAGTTGTTAGAATTTAAAATCATAGTCATATGCTAGAAATTACGTGTTAAGTAGCGATTTTATGGGTTTTTAAGTGTTTTTTGCGTTTTTGCGCAAAAAGTAGCTCAAACTTGGTTTGTTTTGTACGAAACATGGGACACAACACTGTTTGGTATATATTATTGTGTTGAAGTTGTTAGAATTGAATAGCATACTCAGATGCTTGAAATTACGTATTAAATTGCAATTTTAAGGGTTTTTAAGCGTTCTTTGCGTTTTGCGCATAAAGTAGACAACTTGGTTTGTTTTGCACGGAACTTGGCACACAAAACTATTTGGTATATATTATTGTGTTTAAGTGGTTAGAATTGAAAATCATAGTCAAATGCTAGAAATTACGTCTTAAGTTGCGATTTTAAGGGTTTTTAAGCATTTTTAGCACTTTGGCGCATAAAGTAGCTTAAACTTGGTTTGTTTTGCACGAAACTTGGAACACAACTCTATTTAATATATATTATTGTGTGGAAGTGGTTAGAATTGAAAATCATACTCATATGCTAGAAATTACGTGTTAAGTTGCGATTTTATGGGTTTTTAAGTGTTTTTGGCGTTTTTGCGCATAACGTAGCTCAAACTTTGTTTGTTTTGTACGAAACTTGGGACACAACACTATTTGGTATGTATTATTGTGTTGAAGTGGTTAAAATTTAAAATCATACTCATATGCTAGAAATTACGTGTTAAATTGCGATTTTAAGGGTTTTTAAGCGTTTTTGGCGTTTTGCGCATAAAGTAGCAAACTTGGTTTGTTTTGCACGGAACTTGGCACACAAAACTATTTGGTATATATTATTGTGTTTAAGTGGTTAGAATTGAAAATCATAGTCCAATGCTAGAAATTACGTCTTGAGTTGCGATTTTAACGGTTTTTAAGCATTTTTAGCACTTTTGCGCATAAAGTAGCTCAAACTTGGTTTGTTTTGCACGAAACTTTGCACAAAACTCTATTTAATATATTATTGTGTGGAAGTGGTTAAAATTGGAAATCATACTCATATGCTAGAAATTACGTGTTAAGTTGAGATTTTATGGGTTTTTAAGTGTTTTTGGCGTTTTTGCGCAAAAAGTAGCTCAAACTTGATTTGTTTTGTACGAAACATGGGACACAACACTATTTGGTATATATTATTGTGTTGAAGTGGTTAAAATTGAATATCATACTCATATGCTAGAAATTACGTGTTAAATTGCGATTTTAAGGGTTTTTAAGCGTTTTTGGCGTTTTGCGCATAAAGTAGCAAACTTGGTTTGTTTTGCACGGAACTTGGCACACAAAACTATTTGGTATATATTATTGTGTTTAAGTGGTTAGAATTGAAAATCATAGTCAAATGCTAGAAATTACGTCGTAAGTTGCGATTTTAAGGGTTTGTAAGCATTTTTAGCACTTTTGCGCATAAAGTAGCTCAAACTTGGTTTGTTTTGCACGAAACTTGGCACACAACTCTATTTAATATATATTATTGTGTGGAAGTGGTTAGAATTGAAAATCATACTCATATGCTAGAAATTACGTGTTAAGTTGCGATTTTATGGGTTTTTAAGTGTTTTTGCCGTTTTTGCGCATAACGTAGCTCAAACTTGGTTTCTTTTGTACGAAACTTGGGACACAACACTATTTGGTATGTATTATTGTGTTGAAGTGGTTAAAATTTAAAATCATACTCATATGCTAGAAATTACGTGTTAAATTGCGACTTTAGGGGTTTTTAAGCGTTTTTGGCGTTTTGCGCATAAAGTAGCAAACTTGGTTTGTTTTGCACGGAACTTGGCACACAAAACTATTTGGTATATATTATTGTGTTTAAGTGGTTAGAATTGAAAATCATAGTCCAATGCTAGAAATTACGTCTTAAGTTGCGTTTTTAAGGGTTTTTAAGCATTTTTAGCACTTTTGCGCATAAAGTAGCTCAAACTTGGTTTGTTTTGCACGAAACATGGCACACAACTCTATTTAATATATATTATTGTGTGGAAGTGGTTAGAATTGAAAATCATACTCATATGCTAGAAATTACGTGTTAAGTTTCGATTTTATGGGTTTTTAAGTGTTTTTGGCGTTTTTGCGCAAAAAGTAGCACAAACTTGGTTTGTTTTGTACGAAACATGGGACACAACACTGTTTGGTATGTTATTGTGTTGAAGTGGTTAGAATTGAATATCATACTCATATGCTAGAAATTAAGTATTAAATTGCGATTTTAAGGGTTTTTAAGCGTTCTTTGCGTTTTGCGCATAAAGTAGCAAACTTGGTTTGTTTTGCACGGAACTTGGTACACAAAACTATTTGGTATATATTATTGTGTTTAAGTGGTTCGAATTGAAAATCATAGTCAAATGCTAGAAATTACGTCTTAAGTTGCGATTTTAAGGGTTTTTAAGCATTTTTAGCACTTTTGCGCATAAAGTAGCTTAAACTTGGTTTGTTTTGCACGAAACTTGGAACACAACTCTATTTAATATATATTATTGTGTGGAAGTGGTTAGAATTGAAAATCATACTCATATGCTAGAAATTACGTGTTAAGTTGCGATTTTATGGGTTTTTAAGTGTTTTTGGCGTTTTTGCGCATAACGTAGCTCAAACTTGGTTTGTTTTGTACGAAACTTGGGACACAACACTATTTGTTATGTATTATTGTGTTGAAGTGGTTAAAATTTAAAATCATACTCATATGCTAGAAATTACGTGTTAAATTGCGATTTTAAGGGTTTTTAGGCGTTTTTGGCGTTTTGCGCATAAAGTAGCAAACTTGGTTTGTTTTGCACGGAACTTGGCACACAAAACTATTTGGTATATATTATTGTGTTTAAGTGGTTAGAATTGAAAATCATAGTCCAATGCTAGAAATTACGTCTTGAGTTGCGATTTTAAGGGTTTTTAAGCATTTTTAGCACTTTTGCGCATAAAGTAGCTCAAACTTGGTTTGTTTTGCACGAAACTTGGCACACAACTCTATTTAATATATATTATTGTGTGGAAGTGGTTAGAATTTAAAATCATAGTCATATGCTAGAAATTACGTGTGAAGTTGCAATTTTATGGGTTTTTAAGTGTTTTTGGCGTTTTTGCTTAAAAAGTAGCTCAAACTTGGTTTGTTTTGTACGAAACATGGGACACAACACTATTTGGTATATATTATTGTGTTGAAGTGGTTAGAATTGAATATCATACTCATATGCTAGAAATTACGTGTTAAATTGCGATTTTAAGGGTTTTTAAGCGTTTTTTTGCGTTTTGCGCATAAAGTAGCAAACTTGGTTTGTTTTGCACGGAACTTGGCACACAAAACTATTTGGTATATATTATTGTGTTTAAGTGGTTAGAATTGAAAATCATAGTCAAATGCTAGAAATTACGTCTTAAGTTGCGATTTTAAGGGTTTTTAAGCATTTTTAGCACTTTTGCGCATAAAGTAGCTCAAACTTGGTTTGTTTTGCACGAAACTTGGCACACAACTCTATTTAATATATATTATTGTGTGGAAGTGGTTAGAATTTAAAATCATAGTCATATGCTAGAAATTACGTGTTAAGTTGCGATTTTATGGGTTTTTAAGTGTTTTTGGCGTTTTTGCGCAAAAAGTAGCTCAAACTTGGTTTGTTTTGTACGAAACATGGGACACAACACTATTTGGTATATATTATTGTGTTGAAGTGGTTAGAATTGAATATCATACTCATATGCTAGAAATTACGAGTTAAATTGCGATTTTAAGGGTTTTTAAGCGTTTTTTGCGTTTTGCGCATAAGGAAGCAAACTTGGTTTGTTTTGCACGGAACTTGGCACACAAAACTATTTGGTATATATTATTGTGTTTAAGTGGTGAGAATTGAAAATCATAGTCAAATGCTAGAAATTACGTCTTAAGTTGCGATTTTAAGGGTTTTTAAGCATTAAGCATTATTAGCACTATTGCGCATAAAGTAGCTCAAACTTGGTTTGTTTTGCACGAAAACATGGCACACAACTCTATTTAATATATATTATTGTGTGGAAGTGGTTAGAATTGAAAATAATACTCATATGCTAGAAATTACGTGTTAAGTTGCGATTTTATGGGTTTTTAAGTGTTTTTGCCGTTTTTGCGCATAACGTAGCTCAAACTTGGTTTGTTTTGTACGAAACTTGGGACACAACACTATTTGGTATGTAGTATTGTGTTGAAGTTTTTAAAATTTAAAATCATACTTATATGCTAGAAATTACGTGGTTAAATTGCGATTTTAGGGGTTTTTAAGTGTTTTTGGCGTTTTGCGCATAAAGTAGCAAACTTGGTTTGTTTTGCACGGAACTTGGCACACAAAACTATTTGGTATATATTATTGTGTTTAAGTGGTTAGAATTGAAAATCATAGTCCAATGCTAGAAATTACGTCTTAAGTTGCGGTTTTTAAGGGTTTTTTAAGCATTTTTAGCACTTTTGCGCATAAAGTAGCTCAAACTTGGTTTGTTTTGCACGAAACTTGGCACACAACTCTATTTAATATATATTATTGTGTGGAAGTGGTTAGAATTTAAAATCATACTCATATGCTAGAAATTACGTGTTAAGTTGCGATTTATGGGTTTTTAAGTGTTTTTGCCGTTTTTTGCGCATAACGTAGCTCAAACTTGGTTTGTTTTGTACGAATCTTGGGACACAACACTATTTGGTATGTATTATTGTGTTGAAGTGGTTAAAATTGAAAATCATACTCATATGCTAGAAATTACATGTTAAATTGCGATTTTAAGGGTTTTTAAGCGTTTTTCGCGTTTTGCGCATAAAGTAGCAAACTTGGTTTGTTTTGCACGGAACTTGGCACACAAAACTATTTGGTATATATTATTGTGTTTAAGTGGTTAGAATTGAAAATCATAGTCCAATGCTAGAAATTACGTCTTAAGTTGCGATTTTAAGGGTTTTTAAGCTTTTTTAGCACTTTTGCGCATAAAGTAGCTCAAACTTGGGTTTGTTTTGCACGAAACATGGCACAGAACTCTATTTAATATATATTATTGTGTGGAAGTGGTTAGAATTTAAAATCATAGTCATATGCTAGAAATTACGTGTTAAGTTGCGATTTTATGGGTTTTTAAGTGGTTTTTGGCGTTTTTGCGCAAAAAGTAGCTCAAACTTGGTTTGTTTTGTACGAAACATGGGACACAACACTGTTTGGTATATGTTATTGTGTTGAAGTGGTTAGAATTGAATATCATACTCATATGCTAGAAATTACGTATTAAATTGCGATTTTAAGGGTTTTTTAAGCGTTCTTTGCGTTTTGCGCATAAAGTAGCAAACTTGGTTTGTTTTGCACGGAACTTGGCACACAAAACTATTTGGTATATATTATTGTGTTTAAGTGGTTAGAATTGAAAATCATAGTCAAATGCTAGAAATTACGTCTTAAGTTGCGATTTTAAGGGTTTTTAAGCATTATTAGCACTTTTGCGCATAAAGTAGCTCAAACTTGGTTTGTTTTGCACGAAACATGGCACACAACTCTATTTAATATATATTATTGTGTGGAAGTGGTTAGAATTGAAAATAATACTCATATGCTAGAAATTACGTGTTAAGTTGCGATTTTATGGGTTTTTAAGTGTTTTTGCCGTTTTTGCGCATAACGTAGCTCAAACTTGGTTTGTTTTTGTACGAAACTTGGGACACAACACTATTTGGTATGTAGTATTGTGTTGAAGTTTTTCAAATTTTAAAATCATACTTATATGCTAGAAATTACGTGTTAAATTGCGATTTTAGGGGTTTTTAAGCGTTTTTGGCGTTTTGCGTATAAAGTAGCAAACTTGGTTTGTTTTGCACGGAACTTGGCACACAAAACTATTTGGTATATATTATTGTGTTTAAGTGGTTAGAATTGAAAATCATAGTCCAATGCTAGAAATTACGTCTTAAGTTGCGTTTTTAAGGGTTTTTAAGCATTTTTAGCACTTTTGCGCATAAAGTAGCTCAAACTTGGTTTTGTTTTGCATGAAACTTGGCACACAACTCTATTTAATATATATTATTTGTGTGGAAGTGGTAAGAATTTAAAAGCATACTCATATGCTAGAAATTACGTGTTAAGTTGCGATTTTATGGGTTTTTAAGTGTTTTTTGCCGTTTTTGCGCATAACGTAGCTCAAACTTGGTTTGTTTTGTACGAAACTTGGGACACAACACTATTTGGTATGTATTATTGTGTTGAAGTGGTTAAAATTGAAAATCATACTCATATGCTAGAAATTACATGTTAAATTGCGATTTTAAGGGTTTTTAAGCGTTTTTCGCGTTTTGCGCATAAAGTAGCAAACTTGGTTTGTTTTGCACGGAACTTGGCACACAAAACTATTTGGTATATATTATTGTGTTTAAGTGGTTAGAATTGAAAATCATAGTCCAATGCTAGAAATTACGTCTTAAGTTGCGATTTTAAGGGTTTTTAAACTTTTTTAGCACTTTTGCGCATAAAGTAGCTCAAACTTGGTTTATTTTGCACGAAACATGGCACACAACTCTATTTAATATATATTATTGTGTGGAAGTGGTTAGAATTTAAAATCATAGTCATATGCTAGAAATTACGTGTTAAGTTGCGATTTTATGGGTTTTTAAGTGTTTTTGGCGTTTTTGCGCAAAAAGTAGCTCAAACTTGGTTTGTTTTGTACGAAACAATGGGACACAACACTGTTTGGTATATGTTATTGTGTTGAAGTGGTTTAGAATTGAATATCATACTCATATGCTAGAAATTACGTATTAAATTGCGATTTTAAGGGTTTTTTAACCGTTCTTTGCGTTTTGCGCATAAAGTAGCAAACTTGGTTTGTTTTGCACGGAACTTGGCACACAAAACTATTTGGTATATATTATTGTGTTTAAGTGGGTTAGAATTGAAAATCATAGTCAAATGCTAGAAATTACGTCTTAAGTTGCGATTTTAAGGGTTTTTTAAGCATTTTTAGCACTTTTGCGCATAAAGTAGCTTAAACTTGGTTTGTTTTGCACGAAACTTGGAACACAACTCTATTTAATATATATTATTGTGTGGAAGTGGTTAGAATTGAAAATCATACTCATATGCTAGAAATTACGTGTTAAGTTGCGATTTTATGGGTTTTTAAGTGTTTTTGGCGTTTTTGCGCATAACGTAGCTCAAACTTGGTTTGTTTTGTACGAAACTTGGGACACAACACTATTTGTTATGTATTATTGTGTTGAAGTGGTTAAAATTTAAAATCATACTCATATGCTAGAAATTACGTGTTAAATTGCGATTTTAAGGGTTTTTTAGGCGTTTATGGCGATTTGCGCATAAAGTAGCAAACTTGGTTTGTTTTGCACGGAACTTGGCACACAAAACTATTTGGTATATATTATTGTGTTTAAGTGGTTAGAATTGAAAATCATAGTCAAATGCTAGAAATTACGTCTTAAGTTGCGAATTTAAGGGTTTTTAAGCATTTTTAGCACTTTTGCGCATAAAGTAGCTTAAACTTGGTTTGTTTTGCACGAAACTTGGAACACAACTCTATTTAATATATATTATTGTGTGGAAGTGGTTAGAATTGAAAATCATACTCATATGCTAGAAATTACGTGTTAAGTTGCGATTTTATGGGTTTTTAAGTGTTATTGGCGTTTTTGCGCAAAAAGTAGCTCAAACTTGGTTTGTTTTGTACGAAACTTGGGACACAACACTATTTGGTATGTATTATTGTGTTGAAGTGGTTAAAATTTAAAATCATACTCATATGCTACAAATTACGTGTTAAATTGCGATTTTAAGGGTTTTTAAGCGTTTTTGGCGTTTTGCGCATAAAGTAGCAAACTTGGTTTGTTTTGCACGGAACTTGGCACACAAAACTATTTGGTATATATTATTGTGTTTAAGTGGTTAGAATTGAAAATCATAGTCCAATGCTAGAAATTACGTCTTGAGTTGCGATTTTAAGGGTTTTTAAGCATTTTTAGCACTTTTGCGCATAAAGTAGCTCAAACTTGGTTTGTTTTGCACGAAACTCGGCACACAACTCTATTTAATATATATTATTGTGTGGAAGTGGTTAGAATTTAAAATCATAGTCATATGCTAGAAATTACGTGTTAAGTTGCGATTTTATGGGTTTTTTAAGTGTTTTTGGCGTTTTTTTGCGCATAAAGTAGCTCAAACTTGGTTTGTTTGGCACGAAACATGGGACACAACACTATTTGGTATATATTATTGTGTTGAAGTGGTTAGAATTAAATATCATACACATATGCTAGAAATTACGTGTTAAATTGCGATTTTAAGGGTTTTTTGCGTTTTGCGCATAAAGTAGAAAACTTGGTTTGTTTTGCACGAAACTTGGCACACAACTCTATTTAATTTATATTATTGTGTGGAAGTGGTTAGAATTTAAAATCATAGTCATATGCTAGAAATTACGTGTTAAGTTGCGATTTTATGGGTTTTTAAGTGTTTTTGGCGTTTTTGCGCAAAAAGTAGTTCAAACTTGGTTTGTTTTGTACGAAACATGGGACACAACACTAGTTGGTATATATTATTGTGTTGAAGTGGTTTAAATTGATTATCATACTCATATGCTAGAAATTACGTGTTAAATTGCGATTTTAAGGGTTTTTAAGCGTTTTTTTGCGTTTTTGCGCATAAAGTAGCAAACTTGGTTTGTTTTGCACGGAACTTGGCACACAAAACTATTTGGTATATATTGTTGTGTTTAAGTGGTTAGAATTGAAAATCATAGTTAAATGCTAGAAATTACGTGTTAAGTTGCGATTTTATGGGTTTTTAAGCATTTTTAGCACTTTTGCGCATAAAGTAGCTCAAACTTGGTTTGTTTTGCACGAAACTTGGCACACAACACTATTTGGTATATATTATGGTGTTGAAGTGGTTAGAATTGAAAAATCATACTCATATGCTAGAAATTACCTGTTAAATTGCGATTTTAAGGGTTTTTAAGCGTTTTTGGCGTTTTTCGCATAAAGTAGCAAAGTTGGTTTGTTTTGCACTAAACATGGCACACAACTCTATTTAATATATATTATTGTGTGGAAGTGGTTAGAATTGAAAATCATAGTCATATGCTAGAAATTACGTGTTAAGTTGCGATTTTATGCGTTTTTAAACTTTTTTGGCACTTTTGTGCATAAAGTAGCTCAAACTTGGTTTGTTTTGCACGAAACTTGGCACAAAACACTATTTGGTATGTATTATTGTGTTGAAGTGGTTAGAAATGAAAATCATACTCATATGCTAGAAATTATGTGTTAAAATTGCGATTTTAAGAGTTTTTTTAGCGTTTTTGGCGTTTTTTCGCATAAAAATAGCAAACTTGGTTTGTTTTGCACGAAACTTGGCACACAAAACTATTTGGTATATATTATTGTGTTTAAGTGGTTAGAATTAAAAAATCATAGTCAAATGCTAGAAATTACGTGTTAAATTGCGATTTTAAAGGTTTTTAAGCATTTTTTGGCACTTTTGCGCATAAAATAGCGAAAACTTGGTTTGTTTTGCACGAAACTTGGCACACAACACTATTTGGTATATATTATAGTGTTGAAGTGGTTAAAATAGAAAATCATACACATATGCTAGAAATTACTTGTTAATTTGCGATTTGATGCGTTTTTAAGCTTTTTTGGCACTTTCACGCATAAAGTAGCTCAAAATGGTTAGTTTTTGCACGAAACTTAGCACACAACACTATTTGGTATATATTATTGTGTTGAAGTGGTTAGAATTGAAAATCATAGTCATATGCTAGAAATTACGTGTTAAGTTGCGATTTTTAGGGTTTTTTAGCATTTTCGGCACATTTGCGCATAAAGTAGCCAAAACTTGGTTTGTTTTGCACGAAACTTGGCACACAAAAGTATTTTGTATATATTATTGTGTTGAAGTGGTTAGAATTTAAAATCATACTCATATGCTAGAAGTTACGTGGTTAAATTGCGATTTTAAGGGTTTTTAAGCGTTTTTGGCGTTTTTCGCATAAAGTAGCAAACTTGGTTTGTTTTGCACGGAACTTGGCACACAAAACTATTTGGGTATATATTATTGTTTTTAAGTGGTTAGAATTGAAAATCATAGTCAAATACTAGAATTTATGTGTTAAGTTGCAATTTTAAGGGTTTTTAAAGCATTTTTAGCACTTTTGCGCATAAAGTAGGGTTTGTTTTGCACGAAACTTGGCACGCAACACTATTCTGTATATATTATTGTGTTGAAGTGGTTAGAATTGAAAGTCATACTCATATGCTAGAAATTACGTGTTAAGTTGCGATTTTATGGGTTTTTAAGTGTTTTTGGCATTTTTGCGCATAAAGGAGCTAAAACTTGGTTTGTTTTGCACGAAACTAGGCACACAACTCTTTTTAATATATATTATTGTGTTGAAGTGGTTAGAATTGAAAATCATAGTCCTATGCTAGAAATTACGTGTTAAGTTGCGATTTTAAAGGTTTTAAAGCATTTTTAGCACTTTTGCGCATAAAGTAGCTCAAACTTAGTTTATTTTGCACGAAACTTGGCATGCAGCACTATTTGGTATATATTATTGTGTTGAAGTGGTTAGAATTGAAAATCGTACTCATATGCTAGAAATTACGATTTAAATTGCGATTTTAAGGGTTTTTAAGCGTTTTTGGCGTTTTGCGCATAAAGTAGCGAACTTGGTTTGTTTTGCACGGAACTTGGCACACAAAACTATTTGGTATATATTATTGTGTTTAAGTGGTTAGAATTGAAAATCATAGTCAAATGCTAGAAATTACGTCTTAAGTTGCGATTTTAAGGGTTTTTAAGCATTTTTAGCACTTTTGCGCATAAAGTAGCTAATACTTGGTTTGTTTTGCACGAAACTTGGCACACAACACTATTTGGTATATATTATTGTGTGGAAGTGGTTATAATTGAAAATCATTGTCATATGCTAGAAATTACGTTTTAAGTTGCGATTTTATGCGTTTTTAAACTTTTTTGGCACTTTCACGCATAAAGTAGCTGAAACTTGGTTTGTTTTGCACGAAACTTGGCACACAACACTATTTGGTATATATTATTGTGCTGAAGTGGTTAGAATTGAAAATCATAGTCATATGCTAGAAATTACGTGTTTAGTTGCGATTTTGAGGGTTTTAAGTGTTTTTGGCGTTTTGCGCATAAACTAGCTCAAACTTGGTTTGTTTTGCACGGAACTTGGCACACAAAACTATTTGGTATATATTATTATGTTTAAGTGGTTAGAATTAAAAAATCATAGTCAAATGCTAGAAATTACGTGTTTAAATTGCGATTTTAAAGGTTTTTAAGCATTTTTGGCACTTTTGCGCATAAAATAGCGAAAACTTTGTTTGTTTTGCAAGAAACTTGGCACACAACACTATTTGGTATATATTATAGTGTTGAAGTGGTTAAAATAGAAATTACTTGTTAAGTTGTGTTTTTATGCGTTTTTAAGCTTTTTTGGCACTTTCACGCATAAAGTAGTTCAAAATGGTTAGTTTGCACGAAACTTGGCACAAAACACTATTTGGTATATATTATTGTTTTGAAGTGGTTAGAATTGAAAATCATAGTCATATGCTAGAAATTACGTGTTAAGTTGCGATTTTAAGGGTTTTTTAGCATTTTCGGCACTTTTGCGCATAAAGTAGCCAAAACTTGGTTTGTTTTGCATGAAACTTGGCACACAACACTATTTGGTATATATTATTGTGTTGAAGTGGTTAGAATTTAAAATCATACTCATATGCTAGAAATTACTTATTAAGTTGCGATTTTTTGGGTTTTTAAGCGTTTTTGGAAATTTTTAGCATAAAGTAGCTCAAACATGGTTTGTTTTGCACGAAACTTGGCACACATCACTATTTGGTATGTATTATTGTGTTGCAGTGGTTAGAATTTAAAATCATACTCATATGCTAGAAGTTACGTGTTAAATTGCGATTTTAAGGGTTTTTAAGCGTATTTGGCGTTTTTCGTATAAAGTAGCAAACTTGGTTTGTTTTGCACGGAACTTGGCACACAAAACTATTTGGTATATATTATTGTGTTTAAGTGGTTAGAATTTAAAATCATAGTCAAATGCTAGAAATTACGTGTTAAGTTGCGATTTTAAGGGTTTTAAAGCATTTTTAGCACTTTTGCGCATAAAGTAGCTCAAACTGGGTTTGTTTTGCACGAAACTTGGCACGCAACACTATTTTGTATATATGAGTGTGTTGAAGTGGTTAGAATTGAAAATCATACTCATATGCTAGAAATTACGTGTTAAGTTGCGATTTTATGGGTTTTTAAGCGTTTTTGGAACTTTTTAGCATAAAGTAGCTCAAACATGGTTTGTTTTGCACGAAACTTGGCACACAACACTATTTGGTATGTATTATTGTGTTGAAGTGGTTAGAATTTAAAATCATACTCGTATGCTAGAAATTACTTATTAAGTGTCGATTTTATGGGTTTTTAAGCGTTTTTGGAACTTTTTAGCATAAAGTAGCTCAAACATGGTTTGTTTTGCACGAAACTTGGCACACAACACTATTTGGTATGTATTATTGTGTTTATGTTGTTAGAATTTAAAATCATACTCATATGCTATAAATTACGTGTTTAGTTGCGATTTTAAGGGTTTTAAGCGTTTTTGGTGTTTTGCGCATAAACTAGCTCAAATTTGGTTTGTTTTGCACGGAACTAGGCAAACAAAACTATTTGGTATATATTATTTTGTTTAAGTGGTTAGAATTAAAAATCATAGTCAAATGCTAGAAATTACGTGTTAAGTTGCGATTTTAAAAGTTTTTAAGCATTTTTGGCACTTTTGCACATAAAATAGCGAAAACTTGGTTTGTTTTCCACGAAACTTTGCACACAACACTATTTGGTATATATTATAGTGTTGAAGTGGTTACAATAGAAAATCATACTCATATGCTAGAAATTACTTGTTAATTTGCGATTTTATGTGTTTTTAAGCTTTTTTGGCACTTTCACGCATAAAGTAGGTCAAAATGGTTAGTTTTGCACGAAACTTGGCACACAACACTATTTGGTATATATTATTGTGTTGAAGTGGTTAGAATTTAAAATCATACTCATATGCTAGAAATTACGTGTTAAGTTGCGTTTTTAAGGGTTTTTAAGCATTTTTAGCACTTTTGCGCATAAAGTAGCTCAAACTTGGTTTGTTTTGCACGAAACTTGGCACACAACTCTATTTAATATATATTATTGTGTGGAAGTGGTTAGAATTGAAAATCATACTCATATGCTAGAAATTACGTGTTAAGTTGCGATTTTATGGGTTTTTAAGTGTTTTTTGCCGTTTTTGCGCATAACGTAGCTCAAACTTGGTTTGTTTTGTACGAAACTTGGGACACAACACTATTTGGTATGTATTATTGTGTTGAAGTGGTTAAAATTGAAAATCATACTCATATGCTAGAAATTACATGTTAAATTGCGATTTTAAGAGTTTTTAAGCGTTTTTCGCATTTTGCGCATAAAGTAGCAAACTTGTTTTGTTTTGCACGGAACTTGGCACACAAAACTATTTGGTATATATTATTGTGTTTAAGTGGTTAGAATTGAAAATCATAGTCCAATGCTAGAAATTACGTCTTAAGTTGCGATTTTAAGGGTTTTTAAGCATTTTTAGCACTTTTGCGCATAAAGTAGCTCAAACTTGGTTTGTTTTGCACGAAACATGGCACACAACTCTATTTAATATATATTATTGTGTGGAAGTGGTTAGAATTTAAAATCATAATCGTATGCTAGAAATTACGTGTTAAGTTGCGATTTATGGGTTTTTAAATGTTTTTGGCGTTTTTGCGCAAAAAGTAGCTAAAACTTGGTTTGTTTTGCACGGAACTAGGCAAACAAAACTATTTGGTATATATTATTGTGTTTAAGTGGTTAGAATTAAAAATCATAGTCAAATGCAAGAAATTACGTGTTAAGGTTCGATTTTAAAGGTTTTTAAGCATTTTTGGCACTTTTGCGCATAAAATAGCGAAAACTTGGTTTTTTTTGCACGAAACTTAGCACACAACACTATTTGGTATATATTATAGTGTTGAAGTGGTTCAAATAGAAAATCATACTCATATGCTAGACATTACTTGTTAATTTGCGATTTTATGCGTTTTTAAGCTTTTTTGGCACTTTCACGCATAAAGTAGCTCAAAATGGTTAGTTTGGCACGAAACTTGGCACACAACACTATTTGGTATATATTATTGTGTTAAAGTGGTTAGAATTGAAAATCATAGTCATATGCTAGAAATTACGTGTTAAGTTGCGATTTTTAGGGTTTTTTAGCATTTTCGGCACTTTTGCGCATAAAGTAGCCAAAACTTGGTTTGTTTTGCACGAAACTTGGCACACAACAGTATTTGGTATATATTATTGTGTTGAAGTGGTAAGAATTTAAAATCATACTCATATGCTAGAAATTACTTATTAAGTGTCGATTTTATGGGTTTTTAAGCGTTTTTGGAACTTTTTAGCATAAAGTAGCTCAAACATGGTTTGTTTTGCACGAAACTTGGCACACAACACTATTTGGTATGTATTATTGTGTTGATGTTGTTAGAATTTAAAATCATACTCATATGCTATAAATTACGTGTTTAAATTGCGATTTTAAGGGTTTTAAGCGTTTTTTGCGTTTTGCGCATAAAGTAGCAAACTTGGTTTGTTTTGCACGGAACTTGGCACACAAAACTATTTGGTATATATTATTGTGTTTAAGTGGTTAGAATTAAAAATCATAGTCAAATGCTAGAAATTACGTGTTAAGTTGCGATTTTAAAAGTTTTTAAGCATTTTTGGCACTTTTGCGCATAAAGTAGCTCAAACTTGGTATGTTTTGCACGAAACATGGCACACAACTCTATTTAATATATATTATTGTGTGGAAGTGGTTAGAATTGAAAATAATACTCATATGCTAGAAATTACGTGTTAAGTTGCGATTTTATGGGTTTTTAAGTGTTTTTGCCGTTTTAGCGCATAACGTAGCTCAAACTTGGTTTGTTTTGTACGAAACTTGGGACACAACACTATTTGGTATGTAGTATTGTGTTGAAGTTTTTAAAATTTAAAATCATACTTATATGCTAGAAATTACGTGTTAAATTGCGATTTTAGGGGTTTTTAAGCGTTTTTGGCGTTTTGCGCATAAAGTAACAAACTTGGTTTGTTTTGCACGGAACATGGCACACAAAACTATTTGGTATATATTATTGTGTTTAAGTGGTTAGAATTTAAAATCATAGTCCAATGCTAGAAATTACGTCTTAAGTTGCGTTTTTAAGGGTTTTTAAGCATTTTTAGCACTTTTGCGCATAAAGTAGCTCAAACTTGGTTTGTTTTGCACGAAACTTGGCACACAACTCTATTTAATATATATTATTGTGTGGAAGTAGTTAGAATTGAAAATCATACTCATATGCTAGAAATTACGTGTTAAGTTTCGATTTTATGGGTTTTTAAGTGTTTTTGCCGTTTTTGCGCATAACGTAGCTCAAACTTGGTTTGTTTTGTACAAAACTTGGGACACAACACTATTTGGTATATATTATTGTGTTGAAGTGGTTAGAATTGAAAATCATACTCATATGCTAGAAATTACATGTTAAATTGCGATTTTAAGGGTTTTTAAGCGTTTTTCGCGTTTTGCGCATAAAGTAGCAAACTTGGTTTGTTTTGCACGGAACTTGGCACACAAAACTATTTGGTATATATTATTGTGTTTAAGTGGTTAGAATTGAAAATCATAGTCCAATGCAAGAAATTACGTCTTAAGTTGCGATTTTAAGGGTTTTTAAGCATTTTTAGCACTTTTGCGCATAAAGTAGCACAAACTTTGTTTGTTTTGCACGAAACATGGCACACAACTCTATTTAATATATATTATTGTGTGGAAGTGGTTAGAATTTAAAATCATAGTCATATGCTAGAAATTACGTGTTAAGTTGCGATTTTATGGGGTTTTAAGTGTTTTTGGCGTTTTTGCGCAAAAAGTAGCTCAAACTTGGTTTGTTTAGTACGAAACATGGGACACAACACTGTTTGGTATATGTTATTGTGTTGAAGTGGTTAGAATTGAATATCATACTCATATGCTAGAAATTACGTATTAAATTGCGATTTTAAGGGTTTTTAAGCGTTCTTTGCGTTTTGCGCATAAAGTAGCAAACTTGGTTTGTTTTGCACGGAACTTGGCACACAAAACTATTTGGTATATATTATTGTGTTTAAGTGGTTAGAATTGAAAATCATAGTCAAATGCTAGAAATTACGTCTTAAGTTGCGATTTTAAGGGTTTTTAAGCATTTTTAGCACTTTTGCGCATAAAGTAGCTTAAACTTGGTTTGTTTTGCACGAAACTTGGAACACAACTCTATTTAATATATATTATTGTGTGGAAGTGGTTAGAATTGAAAATCATACTCATATGCTAGAAGTTACGTGTTAAGTTGCGATTTTATGGGGTTTTAAGTGTTTTTGGCGTTTTTGCGCATAACGTAGCTCAAACTTGGTTTGATTTGTACGAAACTTGGGACACAACACTATTTGGTATGTATTATTGTGTTGAAGTGGTTAAAATTTAAAATCATACTCATATGCTAGAAATTACGTGTTAAATTGCGATCTTAAGGGTTTTTAGGCGTTTTTGGCGTTTTGCGCATAAAGTAGCAAACTTGGTTTGTTTTGCACGGAACTTGGCACACAAAACTATTTGGTATATATTATTGTGTTTAAGTGGTTAGAATTGAAAATCATAGTCCAATGCTAGAAATTACGTCTTGAGTTGCGATTTTAAGGGTTTTTAAGCATTTTGAGCATATTTGCGCATAAAGTAGCTCAAACTTGGTTTGTTTTGCACGAAACTTGGCACACAACTCTATTTAATATATATTATTTTGTGGAAGTGGTTATAATTTAAAATCATAGTCATATGCTAGAAATTACGTGTTAAGTTGCGATTTTATGGGTTTTTAAGTGTTTTTGGCGTTTTTGCGCAAAAAGTAGCGCAAACTTGGTTTGTTTTGTACGAAACATGGGACACAACACTATTTGGTATATATTATTGTGTTCAAGTGGTTAGAATTGAATATCATACTCATATGCTAGAAATTACGTGTTAAATTGCGATTTTAAGGGTTTTTAAGCGTTTTTTTGCGTTTTGCGCATAAAGTAGCAAACTTGGTTTGTTTTGCACGGAACTTGGCACACAAAACTATTTGGTATATATTATTGTGTTTAAGTGGTTAGAATTGAAAATCATAGTCAAATGCTAGAAATTACGTCTTAAGTTGCGAATTTAAGGGTTTTTAAGCATTTTTAGCACTTTTGCGCATAAAGTAGCTCAAACTTGGTTTGTTTTGCACGAAACTTGGCACACAACTCTATTTAATATATATTATTGTGTGGAAGTGGTTAGAATTTAAAATCATAGTCATATGCTAGAAATTACGTGCTAAGTTGCGATTTTATGGGTTTTTAACTGTTATTGGCGTTTTTGCGCAAAAAGTAGCTCAAACTTGGTTTGTTTTGTACGAAACATGGGACACAACACTATTTGGTATATATTATTGTGTTGAAGTGGTTAGAATTGAATATCATACTCATATGCTAGAAATTACGTGTTAAATTGCGATTTTAAGGGTTTTTTGCGTTTTGCGCATAAAGTAGCAAACTCTGTTTGTTTTGCACGGAACTTGGCACACAAAACTATTTGGTATATATTATTGTGTTTAAGTGGTTAGAATTGAAAATCATAGTCAAATGCTAGAAATTACGTCTTAAGTTGCGATTTTAAGGGTTTTTAAGCATTTTTAGCACTTTTGCGCATAAAGTAGCACAAACTTGGTTTGTTTTGCACGAAACTTTGTGGTAAGCCTCCGTCGTATAAGCACCAAATTAAATCACTTCTAACACTAATAAGGTAGTTAGGGAAGTAGAGTTCGTATCCACAGGGAAAAAGGGACTTTTTATTGTGTGTTAATGGAGAAAAACACCTAAATATTTAAGTGTTTGGAGTAACAAAGATGGGGGGGTTTAAGATTCAATTAAAACTAAAGTAATTAAACTAAATAAAAGCAAGTAATCAAAGGAATAAAATCAGATGTTAACAAATCTTGGTCAAATGAATATCCGCTAATGAATTATTAGTCGATCATAGAAATTGCTTCAATTAGACACCCTTGAATACTTTATTGTGGACAAAAGATTTCCTATTTCTCAATTATTGGTTATTAAGAATGAAAAGCATTCACCAATAACCCTAACTATTAAACAATTCAAGAACGCACTCAAATTCAATTTAATAATCGCATTAAGAATAACGAAGTCAATAAAGATTGATAATTTCAACACGAGCGATTGCAATTAATCAAGATAATTATTCCTTCTTCCGATTATTAATCAAGAAAAGCGAGAATTAATAATCAGAAGTTGCCACTTTGATAAGAAAAATTGAACAATCGGATTCAATAATCAAATCTAGCAATCAATCAATATAAATTACAACTAGTTGATCAATCTAGAAATAATAAATATCAATCATATAAAACAAGCAAAGGAATAATTAATATTCAAGAGATAATAAGAGAAGAGAAATCTCACAACTAAATTAATCCAAAAGCTTCAATTCAATTGATCCAAGAAGAATTAGGTTTAGTTATTCATGAAGGTTGAGAGAAAACTTGAAAAGTCTCTCTAACAAAAAAATAAAAACCTAATTGTGTATCTATGTTTTTAAAAAAGATCCCTCCCCAACTCCTTTTAAGCCTTTCTTTAAATAAAATCTCCAAAAGAAAAGAAAAACGTAATTTAGGAAAGTCGGAAAACAATAGTTCGGCCCAATCTACTATACTCGTTATTTACCGCGGCCAGCTGCTCAAAAACCCGCACCCAGCTGCTCAAGTTCATTGCTCATCCGTAACTTCTGTTCTAGCCGCACCCAGTTGCTGTATAGCCGCACCCAGCTGCTCGGATCTTGATATTTGCCTTTATGCTACTGATTTGGCCGCACCTAGCTGCTCCAAGCCGCACCTAGCTGCTCCGCTTTGCCTTCCTCTCTCTTCAGCTCCATCCCTTTAGTTAATGCCTAAGTCTTCACACCTCTTTCACCCCTTCATCATACAACTTCAAACCTCACACTCCTTTCAAACATCAATCCATACACCAAGTCATCTATACGAAATGAACTAAAGCTCGTGACTCAACAATGCTCCATAATTTCTGTAATATTGGTTAATTACAACAACGAGTTGCAAAGGAGAAATACTAACAAGAAGTGATAAAAGTAGAGAAAAACCACCATCAAAGCTTAACAAAACTCCTTATTTGTGTGCTATAAAATAGCACATATCACTTTGCACACAACTCTATTTAATATATTATTGTGTGGAAGTGGTTAGAATTGAAAATCATACTCATATGCTAGAAATTACGTGTTAAGTTGCGATTTTATGGGTTTTTAAGTGTTTTTGGCGTTTTTGCGCATAACTTAGCTCAAACTTGGTTTGTTTTGTACGAAACATGGGACACAACACTATTTGGTATGTATTATTGTGTTGAAGTGGTTAAAATTGAAAATCATACTCATATGCTAGAAATTACGTGTTAAATTGCGATTTTAAGGGTTTTTTAGCGTTTTTGGCGTTTTGCGCATAAAGTAGCAAACTTGGTTTGTTTTGCACGGAACTTGGCACACAAAACTATTTGATATATATTATTGTGTTTAAGTGGTTAGAATTGAAAATCATAGTCCAATGCTAGAAATTACGTCTTAAGTTGCGATTTTAAGGGTTTTTAAGCATTTTTAGCACTTTTGCGCATAAAGTAGCTCAAACTTGGTTTGTTTTGCACGAAACTCGGCACACAACTCTATTTAATATATATTATTGTGTGGAAGTGGTTAGAATTTAAAATCATAGTCATAAGCCAGAAATTACGTGTTAAGTTGCGATTTTATGGGTTTTTAAGTGTTTTTGGCGTTTTTGCGCAAAAAGTAGCTCGAACTTGGTTTGTTTTGTACGAAACATGGGACACAACACTATTTGGTATATATTATTGTGTTGAAGTGGTTAGAATTGAATATCATACTCATATGCTAGAAATTACGTGTTAAATTGCAATTTTAAGGGTTTTTTGCGTTTTGCGCATAAAGTAGCAAACTTGGTTTGTTTTGCACAGAACTTGGCACACAAAACTATTTTGTATATATTATTGTGTTTAAGTGGTTAGAATTGAAAATCATAGTCCAATGCGAGAAATTACGTCTTAAGTTGCGATTTTAAGGGTTTTTATGCATTTTTAGCACTTTTGCGCATAAAGTAGCTCAAACTTTGTTTGTTTTGCACGAAACTTGGCACACAACTCTATTTAATATATATTATTGTGTGGAAGTGGTTAGAATTTAAAATCATAGTCATATGCTAGAAATTACGTGTTAAGTTGCGATTTTATGGGTTTTTAAGTGTTTTTGGCGTTTTTGCGCAAAAAGTAGCTCAAACTTGGTTTGTTTTGTACGAAGCATGGGACACAACACTATTTAGTATATATTATTGTGTTGAAGTGGTTAGAATTTAATATCATACTCATATGCTAGAAATTACGTGTTAAATTGCGATTTTAAGGGTTTTTAAGCGTTTTTTGCGTTTTGCGCATAAAGTAGCAAACTTGGTTTGTTTTGCACGAAACTTGGCACACAAAACTATTTGGTATAAATTATTGTGTTTAAGTGGTTAGAATTGAAAATCATAGTCAAATGCTAGAAATTACGTCTTAAGTTGCGATTTTAAGGGTTTTTAAGCATTATTAGCACTTTTGCGCATAAAGTAGCTCAAACTTGGTTTGTTTTGCACGAAACTTTGCACAAAACTCTATTTAATATATTATTGTGTGGAAGTGGTTAGAATTGAAAATCATACTCATCTGCTAGAAATTACGTGTTAAGTTGCGATTTTATGGGTTTTTAAGTGTTTTTGGCGTTTTTGCGCATAACTTAGCTCAAACTTGGTTTGTTTTGTACGAAACTTGGGACACAACACTATTTGGTATGTATTATTGTGTTGAAGTGGTTAAAATTGAAAATCATACTCATATGCTAGAAATTACGTGTTAAATTGCGATTTTAAGGGTTTTTAAGCGTTTTTGGCGTTTTGCGCATAAAGTAGTAAACTTGGTTTGTTTTGCACGGAACTTGGCACACAAAACTATTTGGTATATATTATTGTGTTTAAGTGGTGAGAATTGAAAATCATAGTCAAATGCTAGAAATTACGTCTTAAGTTGCGATATTAAGGGTTTTTAAGCATTATTAGCACTTTTGCGCATAAAGTAGCTCAAACTTGGTATGTTTTGCACGAAACTTGGCACACAACTCTATTTAATATATATTATTGTGTGGAAGTGGTTAGAATTGAAAATAATACTCATATGCTAGAAATTACGTGTTAAGTTGCGATTTTATGGGTTTTTAAGTGTTTTTGCCGTTTTTGCGCATAACGTAGCTCAAACTTGGTTTGTTTTGTACGAAACTTGGGACACAACACTATTTGGTATGTATTATTGTGTTGAAGTTTTTAAAATTTAAAATCATACTTATATGCTAGAAATTACGTGTTAAATTGCGATTTTAGGGGTTTTTAATAGTTTTTGGCGTTTTGCGCATAAAGTAGCAAACTTGGTTTGTTTTGCACGGAACTTGGCACACAAAACTATTTGGTATATATTATTGTGTTTAAGTGGTTAGAATTGAAAATCATAGTCCAATGCTAGAAATTACGTCTTAAGTTGCGTTTTTAAGGGTTTTTAAGCATTTTTAGCACTTTTGCGCATAAAGTAGCTCAAACTTGGTTTGTTTTGCACGAAACTTGGCACACAACTCTATTTAATATATATTATTGTGTGGAAGTGGTTAGAATTGAAAATCATACTCATATGCTAGAAATTACGTGTTAAGTTGCGATTTTATGGGTTTTTAAGTGTTTTTGCCGTTTTTGCGCATAAGGTAGCTCAAACTTGGTTTGTTTTGTACGAAACTTGGGACACAACACTATTTGGTATGTATTATTGTGTTGAAGTGGTTAAAATTGAAAATCATACTCATATGCTAGAAATTACATGTTAAATTGCGATTTTAAGGGTTTTTCGCGTTTTGCGCGTTTTGCGCATAAAGTAGCAAAATTGGTTTGTTTTGCACAGAACTTGGCACACAAAACTATTTGGTATATATTATTGTGTTTAAGTGGTTAGAATTGAAAATCATAGTCCAATGCTAGAAATTACGTCTTAAGTTGCGTTTTTAAGGGTTTTTAAGCATTTTTAGCACTTTTGCGCATAAAGTAGCTCAAACTTGGTTTGTTTTGCACGAAACTTGGCACACAACTCTATTTAATATATATTATTGTGTGGAAGTGGTTAGAATTGAAAATCATACTCATATGCTAGAAATTACGTGTTAAGTTGCGATTTTATGGGTTTTTAAGTGTTTTTGCCGTTTTTGCGCATAAGGTAGCTCAAACTTGGTTTGTTTTGTACGAAACTTGGGACACAACACTATTTGGTATGTATTATTGTGTTGAAGTGGTTAAAATTGAAAATCATACTCATATGCTAGAAATTACATGTTAAATTGCGATTTTAAGGGTTTTTAAGCGTTTTTCGCGTTTTGCGCATAAAGTAGCAAACTTGGTTTGTTTTGCACGGAACTTGGCACACAAAACTATTTGGTATATATTATTGTGTTTAAGTGGTTAGAATTGAAAATCATAGTCCAATGCTAGAAATTACGTCTTAAGTTGCGATTTTAAGGGTTTTTAAGCATTATTAGCACTTTTGCGCATAAAGTAGCTCAAACTTGGTTTGTTTTGCACGAAACTTGGCACACAACTGTATTTAATATATATTATTGTGTGGAAGTGGTTAGAATTTAAAATCATAGTCATATGCTAGAAATTACGTGTTAAGTTGCGATTTTATGGGTTTTTAAGTATTTTTGGCGTTTTTGCGCAAAAAGTAGCTCAAACTTGGTTTGTTTTGTACGAAACATGGGACACAACACTATTTGGTATATATTATTGTGTTGAAGTGGTTAGAATTGAATATCATACTCATATGCTAGAAATTACGTGTTAAATTGCGATTTTAAGGGTTTTTAAGCGTTTTTTTGCGTTTTGCGCATAAAGTAGCAAACTTGGTTTGTTTTGCACGAAACTTGGCACACAAAACTATTTGGTGTAAATTATTGTGTTTAAGTGGTTAGAATTGAAAATCATAGTCAAATGCTAGAAATTACGTCTTAAGTTGCGATTTTAAGGGTTTTTAAGCATTATTAGCACTTTTGCGCATAAAGTAGCTCAAACTTGGTTTGTTTTGCACGAAACTTTGCACAAAACTCTATTTAATATATTATTGTGTGGAAGTGGTTAGAATTGAAAATCATACTCATCTGCTAGAAATTACGTGTTAAGTTGCGATTTTATGGGTTTTTAAGTGTTTTTGGCGTTTTTGCGCATAACTTAGCTCAAACTTGGTTTGTTTTGTACGAAACTTGGGACACAACACTATTTGGTATGTATTATTGTGTTGAAGTGGTTAAAATTGAAAATCATACTCATATGCTAGAAATTACGTGTTAAATTGCGATTTTAAGGGTTTTTAAGCGTTTTTGGCGTTTTGCGCATAAAGTAGCAAACTTGGTTTGTTTTGCACGGAACTTGGCACACAAAACTATTTGGTATATATTATTGTGTTTAAGTGGTGAGAATTGAAAATCATAGTCAAATGCTAGAAATTACGTCTTAAGTTGCGATATTAAGGGTTTTTAAGCATTATTAGCACTTTTGCGCATAAAGTAGCTCAAACTTGGTATGTTTTGCACGAAACTTGGCACACAACTCTATTTAATATATATTATTGTGTGGAAGTGGTTAGAATTGAAAATCATACTCATATGCTAGAAATTACGTGTTAAGTTGCGATTTTATGGGTTTTTAAGTGTTTTTGCCGTTTTTGCGCATAACGTAGCTCAAACTTGGTTTGTTTTGTACGAAACTTAGGACACAACACTATTTGGTATGTATTATTGTGTTGAAGTTTTTAAAATTTAAAATCATACTCATATGCTAGAAATTACGTGTTAAATTGCGATTTTAGGGGTTTTTAATAGTTTTTGGCGTTTTGCGCATAAAGTAGCAAACTTGGTTTGTTTTGCACGGAACTTGGCACACAAAACTATTTGGTATATATTATTGTGTTTAAGTGGTTAGAATTGAAAATCATAGTCCAATGCTAGAAATTACGTCTTAAGTTGCGTTTTTAAGGGTTTTTAAGCATTTTTAGCACTTTTGCGCATAAAGTAGCTCAAACTTGGTTTGTTTTGCACGAAACTTGGCACACAACTCTATTTAATATATATTATTGTGTGGAAGTGGTTAGAATTGAAAATCATACTCATCTGCTAGAAATTACGTGTTAAGTTCCGATTTTATGGGTTTTTAAGTGTTTTTGGCGTTTTTGCGCATAACGTAGCTCAAACTTGGTTTGCTTTGTACGAAACTTGGGACACAACACTATTTGGTATGTATTATTGTGTTGAAGTTTTTAAAATTTAAAATCATACTTATATGCTAGAAATTACGTGTTAAATTGCGATTTTAGGGGTTTTTAATAGTTTTTGGCGTTTTGCGCATAAAGTAGCAAACTTGGTTTGTTTTGCACGGAACTTGGCACACAAAACTATTTGGTATATATTATTGTGTTTAAGTGGTTAGAATTGAAAATCATAGTCCAATGCTAGAAATTACGTCTTAAGTTGCGTTTTTAAGGGTTTTTAAGCATTTTTAGCACTTTTGCGCATAAAGTAGCTCAAACTTGGTTTGTTTTGCACGAAACTTGGCACACAACTCTATTTAATATATATTATTGTGTGGAAGTGGTTAGAATTGAAAATCATACTCATATGCTAGAAATTACGTGTTAAGTTGCGATTTTATGGGTTTTTAAGTGTTTTTGCCGTTTTTGCGCATAAGGTAGCTCAAACTTGGTTTGTTTTGTACGAAACTTGGGACACAACACTATTTGGTATGTATTATTGTGTTGAAGTGGTTAAAATTGAAAATCATACTCATATGCTAGAAATTACATGTTAAATTGCGATTTTAAGGGTTTTTAAGCGTTTTTCGCGTTTTGCGCATAAAGTAGCAAAATTGGTTTGTTTTGCACAGAACTTGGCACACAAAACTATTTGGTATATATTATTGTGTTTAAGTGGTTAGAATTGAAAATCATAGTCCAATGCTAGTAATTACGTCTTAAGTTGCGTTTTTAAGGGTTTTTAAGCATTTTTAGCACTTTTGCGCATAAAGTAGCTCAAACTTGGTTTGTTTTGCACGAAACTTGGCACACAACTCTATTTAATATATATTATTGTGTGGAAGTGGTTAGAATTGAAAATCATACTCATATGCTAGAAATTACGTGTTAAGTTGCGATTTTATGGGTTTTTAAGTGTTTTTGCCGTTTTTGCGCATAAGGTAGCTCAAACTTGGTTTGTTTTGTACGAAACTTGGGACACAACACTATTTGGTATGTATTATTGTGTTGAAGTGGTTAAAATTGAAAATCATACTCATATGCTAGAAATTACATGTTAAATTGCGATTTTAAGGGTTTTTAAGCGTTTTTCGCGTTTTGCGCATAAAGTAGCAAAATTGGTTTGTTTTGCACAGAACTTGGCACACAAAACTATTTGGTATATATTATTGTGTTTAAGTGGTTAGAATTGAAAATCATAGTCCAATGCTAGTAATTACGTCTTAAGTTGCGTTTTTAAGGGTTTTTAAGCATTTTTAGCACTTTTGCGCATAAAGTAGCTCAAACTTGGTTTGTTTTGCACGAAACTTGGCACACAACTCTATTTAATATATATTATTGTGTGGAAGTGGTTAGAATTGAAAATCATACTCATATGCTAGAAATTACGTGTTAAGTTGCGATTTTATGGGTTTTTAAGTGTTTTTGCCGTTTTTGCGCATAAGGTAGCTCAAACTTGGTTTGTTTTGTACGAAACTTGGGACACAACACTATTTGGTATGTATTATTGTGTTGAAGTGGTTAAAATTGAAAATCATACTCATATGCTAGAAATTACATGTTAAATTGCGATTTTAAGGGTTTTTAAGCGTTTTTCCGCGTTTTGCGCATAAAGTAGCAAACTTGGTTTGTTTTGCACGGAACTTGGCACACAAAACTATTTGGTATATATTATTGTGTTTAAGTGGTTAGAATTGAAAATCATAGTCCAATGCTAGAAATTACGTCTTAAGTTGCGATTTTAAGGGTTTTTAAGCATTATTAGCACTTTTGCGCATAAAGTAGCTCAAACTTGGTTTGTTTTGCACGAAACTTGGCACACAACTGTATTTAATATATATTATTGTGTGGAAGTGGTTAGAATTTAAAATCATAGTCATATGCTAGAAATTACGTGTTAAGTTGCGATTTTATGGGTTTTTAAGTATTTTTGGCGTTTTTGCGCAAAAAGTAGCTCAAACTTGGTTTGTTTTGTACGAAACATGGGACACAACACTATTTGGTATATATTATTGTGTTGAAGTGGTTAGAATTGAATATCATACTCATATGCTAGAAATTACGTGTTAAATTGCGATTTTAAGGGTTTTTAAGCGTTTTTTGCATTTTGCGCATAAAGTAGCAAACTTGGTTTGTTTTGCACGAAACTTGGCACACAAAACTATTTGGTATAAATTATTGTGTTTAAGTGCTTAGAATTGAAAATCATAGTCAAATGCTAGAAATTACGTCTTAAGTTGCGATTTTAAGGGTTTTTAAGCATTATTAGCACTTTTGCGCATAAAGTAGCTCAAACATGGTTTGTTTTGCACGAAACTTTGCACAAAACTCTATTTAATATATTATTGTGTGGAAGTGGTTAGAATTGAAAATCATACTCATCTGCTAGAAATTACGTGTTAAGTTGCGATTTTATGGGTTTTTAAGTGTTTTTGGCGTTTTTGCGCATAACTTAGCTCAAACTTGGTTTGTTTTGTACGAAACTTGGGACACAACACTATTTGGTATGTATTATTGTGTTGAAGTGGTTAAAATTGAAAATCATACTCATATGCTAGAAATTACGTGTTAAATTGCGATTTTAAGGGTTTTTAAGCATTATTAGCACTTTTGCGCATAAAGTAGCTCAAACTTGGTTTGTTTTGCACGAAACTTGGCACACAACTCTATTTAATATATATTATTGTGTGGAAGTGGTTAGAATTGAAAATAATACTCATATGCTAGAAATTACGTGTTAAGTTGCGATTTTATGGGTTTTTAAGTGTTTTTGCCGTTTTTGCGCATAACGTAGCTCAAACTTGGTTTGTTTTGTACGAAACTTGGGACACAACACTATTTGGTATGTATTATTGTGTTGAAGTTTTTAAAATTTAAAATCATACTCATATGCTAGAAATTACGTGTTAAATTGCGATTTTAGGGGTTTTTAAGAGTTTTTGGCGTTTTGCGCATAAAGTAGCAAACTTGGTTTGTTTTGCACGGAACTTGGCACACAAAACTATTTGGTATATATTATTGTGTTTAAGTGGTGAGAATTGAAAATCATAGTCAAATGCTAGAAATTACGTCTTAAGTTGCGATATTAAGGGTTTTTAAGCATTATTAGCACTTTTGCGCATAAAGTAGCTCAAACTTGGTATGTTTTGCACGAAACTTGGCACACAACTCTATTTAATATATATTATTGTGTGGAAGTGGTTAGAATTGAAAATCATACTCATATGCTAGAAATTACGTGTTAAGTTGCGATTTTATGGGTTTTTAAGTGTTTTTGCCGTTTTTGCGCATAACGTAGCTCAAACTTGGTTTGTTTTGTACGAAACTTGGGACACAACACTATTTGGTATGTATTATTGTGTTGAAGTTTTTAAAATTTAAAATCATACTCATATGCTAGAAATTACGTGTTAAATTGCGATTTTAGGGGTTTTTAATAGTTTTTGGCGTTTTGCGCATAAAGTAGCAAACTTGGTTTGTTTTGCACGGAACTTGGCACACAAAACTATTTGGTATATATTATTGTGTTTAAGTGGTTAGAATTGAAAATCATAGTCCAATGCTAGAAATTACGTCTTAAGTTGCGTTTTTAAGGGTTTTTAAGCATTTTAAGCACTTTTGCGCATAAAGTAGCTCAAACTTGGTTTGTTTTGCACGAAACTTGGCACACAACTCTATTTAATATATATTATTGTGTGGAAGTGGTTAGAATTGAAAATCATACTCATCTGCTAGAAATTACGTGTTAAGTTGCGATTTTATGGGTTTTTAAGTGTTTTTGGCGTTTTTGCGCATAACGTAGCTCAAACTTGGTTTGTTTTGTACGAAACTTGGGACACAACACTATTTGGTATGTATTATTGTGTTGAAGTTTTTAAAATTTAAAATCATACTTATATGCTAGAAATTACGTGTTAAATTACGATTTTAGGGGTTTTTAATAGTTTTTGGCGTTTTGCGCATAAAGTAGCAAACTTGGTTTGTTTTGCACGGAACTTGGCACACAAAACTATTTGGTATATATTATTGTGTTTAAGTGGTTAGAATTGAAAATCATAGTCCAATGCTAGAAATTACGTCTTAAGTTGCGTTTTTAAGGGTTTTTAAGCATTTTTAGCACTTTTGCGCATAAAGTAGCTCAAACTTGGTTTGTTTTGCACGAAACTTGGCACACAACTCTATTTAATATATATTATTGTGTGGAAGTGGTTAGAATTGAAAATCATACTCATATGCTAGAAATTACGTGTTAAGTTGCGATTTTATGGGTTTTTAAGTGTTTTTGCCGTTTTTTGCGCATAAGGTAGCTCAAACTTGGTTTGTTTTGTACGAAACTTGGGACACAACACTATTTGGTATGTATTATTGTGTTGAAGTGGTTAAAATTGAAAATCATACTCATATGCTAGAAATTACATGTTAAATTGCGATTTTAAGGGTTTTTAAGCGTTTTTCGCGTTTTGCGCATAAAGTAGCAAAATTGGTTTGTTTTGCACAGAACTTGGCACACAAAACTATTTGGTATATATTATTGTGTTTAAGTGGTTAGAATTGAAAATCATAGTCCAATGCTAGAAATTACGTCTTAAGTTGCGTTTTTAAGGGTTTTTAAGCATTTTTAGCACTTTTGCGCATAAAGTAGCTCAAACTTGGTTTGTTTTGCACGAAACTTGGCACACAACTCTATTTAATATATATTATTGTGTGGAAGTGGTTAGAATTGAAAATCATACTCATATGCTAGAAATTACGTGTTAAGTTGCGATTTTATGGGTTTTTAAGTGTTTTTGCCGTTTTTGCGCATAAGGTAGCTCAAACTTGGTTTGTTTTGTACGAAACTTGGGACACAACACTATTTGGTATGTATTATTGTGTTGAAGTGGTTAAAATTGAAAATCATACTCATATGCTAGAAATTACATGTTAAATTGCGATTTTAAGGGTTTTTAAGCGTTTTTCGCGTTTTGCGCATAAAGTAGCAAACTTGGTTTGTTTTGCACGGAACTTGGCACACAAAACTATTTGGTATATATTATTGTGTTTAAGTGGTTAGAATTGAAAATCATAGTCCAATGCTAGAAATTACGTCTTAAGTTGCGATTTTAAGGGTTTTTAAGCATTATTAGCACTTTTGCGCATAAAGTAGCTCAAACTTGGTTTGTTTTGCACGAAACTTGGCACACAACTGTATTTAATATATATTATTGTGTGGAAGTGGTTAGAATTTAAAATCATAGTCATATGCTAGAAATTACGTGTTAAGTTGCGATTTTATGGGTTTTTAAGTATTTTTGGCGTTTTTGCGCAAAAAGTAGCTCAAACTTGGTTTGTTTTGTACGAAACATGGGACACAACACTATTTGGTATATATTATTGTGTTGAAGTGGTTAGAATTGAATATCATACTCATATGCTAGAAATTACGTGTTAAATTGCGATTTTAAGGGTTTTTAAGCGTTTTTTGCGTTTTGCGCATAAAGTAGCAAACTTGGTTTGTTTTGCACGAAACTTGGCACACAAAACTATTTGGTATAAATTATTGTGTTTAAGTGGTTAGAATTGAAAATCATAGTCAAATGCTAGAAATTACGTCTTAAGTTGCGATTTTAAGGGTTTTTAAGCATTATTAGCACTTTTGCGCATAAAGTAGCTCAAACTTGGTTTGTTTTGCACGAAACTTTGCACAAAACTCTATTTAATATATTATTGTGTGGAAGTGGTTAGAATTGAAAATCATACTCATCTGCTAGAAATTACGTGTTAAGTTGCGATTTTATGGGTTTTTAAGTGTTTTTGGCGTTTTTGCGCATAACTTAACTCAAACTTGGTTTGTTTTGTACGAAACTTGGGACACAACACTATTTGGTATGTATTATTGTGTTGAAGTGGTTAAAATTGAAAATCATACTCATATGCTAGAAATTACGTGTTAAATTGCGATTTTAAGGGTTTTTAAGCGTTTTTGGCGTTTTGCGCATAAAGTAGCAAACTTGGTTTGTTTTGCACGGAACTTGGCACACAAAACTATTTGGTATATATTATTGTGTTTAAGTGGTGAGAATTGAAAATCATAGTCAAATGCTAGAAATTACGTCTTAAGTTGCGATATTAAGGGTTTTTAAGCATTATTAGCACTTTTGCGCATAAAGTAGCTCAAACTTGGTATGTTTTGCACGAAACTTGGCACACAACTCTATTTAATATATATTATTGTGGGAAGTGGTTAGAATTGAAAATAATACTCATATGCTAGAAATTACGTGTTAAGTTGCGATTTTATGGGTTTTTAAGTGTTTTTGCCGTTTTTGCGCATAACGTAGCTCAAACTTGGTTTGTTTTGTACGAAACTTGGGACACAACACTATTTGGTATGTATTATTGTGTTGAAGTTTTTAAAATTTAAAATCATACTTATATGCTAGAAATTACGTGTTAAATTGCGATTTTAGGGGTTTTTAATAGTTTTTGGCGTTTTGCGCATAAAGTAGCAAACTTGGTTTGTTTTGCACGGAACTTGGCACACAAAACTATTTGGTATATATTATTGTGTTTAAGTGGTTAGAATTGAAAATCATAGTCCAATGCTAGAAATTACGTCTTAAGTTGCGTTTTTAAGGGTTTTTAAGCATTTTAGCACTTTTGCGCATAAAGTAGCTCAAACTTGGTTTGTTTTGCGCGAAACTTGGCATACAACTCTATTTAATATATATTATTGTGTGGAAGTGGTTAGAATTGAAAATCATACTCATCTGCTAGAAATTACGTGTTAAGTTGCGATTTTATGGGTTTTTAAGTGTTTTTGGCGTTTTTGCGCATAACTTAGCTAAAACTTGGTTTGTTTTGTACGAAACTTGGGACACAACACTATTTGCTATGTATTATTGTGTTGAAGTGGTTAAAATTGAAAATCATACTCATATGCTAGAAATTACGTGTTAAATTGCGATTTTAAGGGTTTTTAAGCGTTTTTTGCGTTTTGCGCATAAAGTAGCAAACTTGGTTTGTTTTGCACGAAACTTGGCACACAAAACTATTTGGTATAAATTATTGTGTTTAAGTGGTTAGAATTGAAAATCATAGTCAAATGCTAGAAATTACGTCTTAAGTTGCGATTTTAAGGGTTTTTAAGCATTATTAGCACTTTTGCGCATAAAGTAGCTCAAACTTGGTTTGTTTTGCACGAAACTTTGCACAAAACTCTATTTAATATATTATTGTGTGGAAGTGGTTAGAATTGAAAATCATACTCATCTGCTAGAAATTACGTGTTAAGTTGCGATTTTATGGGTTTTTAAGTGTTTTTGCCGTTTTTGCGCATAAGGTAGCTCAAACTTGGTTTGTTTTGTACGAAACTTGGGACACAACACTATTTGGTATGTATTATTGTATTGAAGTGGTTAAAATTGAAAATCATACTCATATGCTAGAAATTACATGTTAAATTGCGATTTTAAGGGTTTTTTAAGCGTTTTTCGCGTTTTGCGCATAAAGTAGCAAAATTGGTTTGTTTTGCACAGAACTTGGCACACAAAACTATTTGGTATATATTATTGTGTTTAAGTGGTTAGAATTGAAAATCATAGTCCAATGCTAGAAATTACGTCTTAAGTTGCGTTTTTAAGGGTTTTTAAGCATTTTTAGCACTTTTGCGCATAAAGTAGCTCAAACTTGGTTTGTTTTGCACGAAACTTGGCACACAACTCTATTTAATATATATTATTGTGTGGAAGTGGTTAGAATTGAAAATCATACTCATATGCTAGAAATTACGTGTTAAGTTGCGATTTTATGGGTTTTTAAGTGTTTTTGCCGTTTTTGCGCATAACGTAGCTCAAACTTGGTTTGTTTTGTACGAAACTTGGGACACAACACTATTTGGTATGTATTATTGTGTTGAAGTGGTTAAAATTGAAAATCATACTCATATGCTAGAAATTACATGTTAAATTGCGATTTTAAGGGTTTTAAGCGTTTTTCGCGTTTTGCGCATAAAGTAGCAAACTTGGTTTGTTTTGCACGGAACTTGGCACACAAAACTATTTGGTATATATTATTGTGTTTAAGTGGTTAGAATTGAAAATCATAGTCCAATGCTAGAAATTACGTCTTAAGTTGCGATTTTAAGGGTTTTTAAGCATTATTAGCACTTTTGCGCATAAAGTAGCTCAAACTTGGTTTGTTTTGCACGAAACTTGGCACACAACTGTATTTAATATATATTATTGTGTGGAAGTGGTTAGAATTTAAAATCATAGTCATATGCTAGAAATTACGTGTTAAGTTGCGATTTTATGGGTTTTTAAGTATTTTTCGCGTTTTTGCGCAAAAAGTAGCTCAAACTTGGTTTGTTTTGTACGAAACATGGGACACAACACTATTTGGTATATATTATTGTGTTGAAGTGGTTAGAATTGAATATCATACTCATATGCTAAAAATTACGTGTTAAATTGCGATTTTAAGGGTTTTTAAGCGTTTTTTGCGTTTTGCGCATAAAGTAGCAAACTTGGTTTGTTTTGCACGAAACTTGGCACACAAAACTATTTGGTATAAATTATTGTGTTTAAGTGGTTAGAATTGAAAATCATAGTCAAATGCTAGAAATTACGTCTTAAGTTGCGATTTTAAGGGTTTTTAAGCATTATTAGCACTTTTGCGCATAAAGTAGCTCAAACTTGGTTTGTTTTGCACGAAACTTTGCACAAAACTCTATTTAATATATTATTGTGTGGAAGTGGTTAGAATTGAAAATCATACTCATCTGCTAGAAATTACGTGTTAAGTTGCGATTTTATGGGTTTTTAAGTGTTTTTGGCGTTTTTGCGCATAACTTAGCTCAAACTTGGTTTGTTTTGTACGAAACTTGGGACACAACACTATTTGGTATGTATTATTGTGTTGAAGTGGTTAAAATTGAAAATCATACTCATATGCTAGAAATTACGTGTTAAATTGCGATTTTAAGGGTTTTTAAGTGTTTTTGGCGTTTTGCGCATAAAGTAGCAAACTTGGTTTGTTTTGCACGGAACTTGGCACACAAAACTATTTGGTATATATTATTGTGTTTAAGTGGTGAGAATTGAAAATCATAGTCCAATGCTAGAAATTACGTCTTAAGTTGCGATATTAAGGGTTTTTAAGCATTATTAGCACTTTTGCGCATAAAGTAGCTCAAACTTGGTTTGTTTTGCACGAAACTTGGCACACAACTGTATTTAATATATATTATTGTGTGGAAGTGGTTAGAATTTAAAATCATAGTCATATGCTAGAAATTACGTGTTAAGTTGCGATTTTATGGGTTTTTAAGTATTTTTCGCGTTTTTGCGCAAAAAGTAGCTCAAACTTGGTTTGTTTTGTACGAAACATGGGACACAACACTATTTGGTATATATTATTGTGTTGAAGTGGTTAGAATTGAATATCATACTCATATGCTAGAAATTACGTGTTAAATTGCGATTTTAAGGGTTTTTAAGCGTTTTTTGCGTTTTGCGCATAAAGTAGCAAACTTGGTTTGTTTTGCACGAAACTTGGCACACAAAACTATTTGGTATAAATTATTGTGTTTAAGTGGTTAGAATTGAAAATCATAGTCAAATGCTAGAAATTACGTCTTAAGTTGCGATTTTAAGGGTTTTTAAGCATTATTAGCACTTTTGCGCATAAAGTAGCTCAAACTTGGTTTGTTTTGCACGAAACTTTGCACAAAACTCTATTTAATATATTATTGTGTGGAAGTGGTTAGAATTGAAAATCATACTCATCTGCTAGAAATTACGTGTTAAGTTGCGATTTTATGGGTTTTTAAGTGTTTTTGGCGTTTTTGCGCATAACTTAGCTCAAACTTGGTTTGTTTTGTACGAAACTTGGGACACAACACTATTTGGTATGTATTATTGTGTTGAAGTGGTTAAAATTGAAAATCATACTCATATGCTAGAAATTACGTGTTAAATTGCGATTTTAAGGGTTTTTAAGCGTTTTTGGCGTTTTGCGCATAAAGTAGCAAACTTGGTTTGTTTTGCACGGAACTTGGCACACAAAACTATTTGGTATATATTATTGTGTTTAAGTGGTGAGAATTGAAAATCATAGTCAAATGCTAGAAATTACGTCTTAAGTTGCGATATTAAGGGTTTTTAAGCATTATTAGCACTTTTGCGCATAAAGTAGCTCAAACTTGGTATGTTTTGCACGAAACTTGGCACACAACTCTATTTAATATATATTATTGTGTGGAAGTGGTTAGAATTGAAAATAATACTCATATGCTAGAAATTACGTGTTAAGTTGCGATTTTATGGGTTTTTAAGTGTTTTTGCCGTTTTTGCGCATAACGTAGCTCAAACTTGGTTTGTTTTGTACGAAACCTTGGACACAACACTATTTGGTATGTATTATTGTGTTGAAGTTTTTAAAATTTAAAATCATACTTATATGCTAGAAATTACGTGTTAAATTGCGATTTTAGGGGTTTTTAATAGTTTTTGGCGTTTTGCGCATAAAGTAGCAAACTTGGTTTGTTTTGCACGGAACTTGGCACACAAAACTATTTGGTATATATTATTGTGTTTAAGTGGTTAGAATTGAAAATCATAGTCCAATGCTAGAAATTACGTCTTAAGTTGCGTTTTTAAGGGTTTTTAAGCATTTTTAGCACTTTTGCGCATAAAGTAGCTCAAACTTGGTTTGTTTTGCACGAAACTTGGCACACAACTCTATTTAATATATATTATTGTGTGGAAGTGGTTAGAATTAAAAATCATACTCATCTGCTAGAAATTACGTGTTAAGTTGCGATTTTATGGGTTTTTAAGTGTTTTTGGCGTTTTTGCGCATAACTTAGCTAAAACTTGGTTTGTTTTGTACGAAACTTGGGACACAACACTATTTGCTATGTATTATTGTGTTGAAGTGGTTAAAATTGAAAATCATACTCATATGGTAGAAATTACGTGTTAAATTGCGATTTTAAGGGTTTTTAAGCGTTTTTGGCGTTTTGCGCATAAAGTAGCAAACTTGGTTTGTTTTGCACGGAACTTGGCACACAAAACTATTTGGTATATATTATTGTGTTTAAGTGGTGAGAATTGAAAATCATAGTCAAATGCTAGAAATTACGTCTTAAGTTGCGATTTTAAGGGTTTTTAAGCATTATTAGCACTTTTGCGCATAAAGTAGCTCAAACTTGGTTTGTTTTGCACGAAACTTGGCACACAACTCTATTTAATATATATTATTGTGTGGAAGTGGTTAGAATTGAAAATAATACTCATATGCTAGAAATTACGTGTTAAGTTGCGATTTTATGGGTTTTTAAGTGTTTTTGCCGTTTTTGCGCATAACGTAGCTCAAACTTGGTTTGTTTTGTACGAAACTTGGGACACAACACTATTTGGTATGTATTATTGTGTTGAAGTTTTAAAATTTAAAATCATACTCATATGCTAGAAATTACGTGTTAAATTGCGATTTTAGGGGTTTTTAAGAGTTTTTGGCGTTTTGCGCATAAAGTAGCAAACTTGGTTTGTTTTGCACGGAACTTGGCACACAAAACTATTTGGTATATATTATTGTGTTTAAGTGGTTAGAATTGAAAATCATAGTCCAATGCTAGAAATTACGTCTTAAGTTGCGTTTTTAAGGGTTTTTAAGCATTTTTAGCACTTTTGCGCATAAAGTAGCTCAAACTTGGTTTGTTTTGCACGAAACTTGGCACACAACTCTATTTAATATATATTATTGTGTGGAAGTGGTTAGAATTGAAAATCATACTCATATGCTAGAAATTACGTGTTAAGTTGCGATATTATGGGTTTTTAAGTGTTTTTGGCGTTTTTGCGCATAACGTAGCTCAAACTTGGTTTGTTTTGTACGAAACTTGGGACACAACACTATTTGGTATGTATTATTGTGTTGAAGTGGTTAAAATTGAATATCATACTCATATGCTAGAAATTACATGTTAAATTGCGATTTTAAGGGTTTTTAAGCGTTTTTGGCGTTTTGCGCATAAAGTAGCAAACTTGGTTTGTTTTGCACGGAACTTGGCACACAAAACTATTTGGTATATATTATTGTGTTTAAGTGGTTAGAATTGAAAATCATAGTCCAATGCTAGAAATTACGTCTTAAGTTGCGATTTTAAGGGTTTTTAAGCATTATTAGCACTTTTGCGCATAAAGTAGCTCAAACTTGGTTTGTTTTGCACGAAACTTGGCACACAACTGTATTTAATATATATTATTGTGTGGAAGTGGTTAGAATTGAAAATACTACTCATATGCTAGAAATTACGTGTTAAGTTGCGATTTTATGGGTTTTTAAGTGTTTTTGCCGTTTTTGCGCATAACGTAGCTCAAACTTGGTTTGTTTTGTACGAAACTTGGGACACAACACTATTTGGTATGTAGTATTGTGTTGAAGTTTTTAAAATTTAAAATCATACTCATATGCTAGAAATTACGTGTTAAATTGCGATTTTAGGGGTTTTTAAGCGTTTTTGGCGTTTTGCGCATAAAGTAGCAAACTTGGTTTGTTTTGCACGGAACTTGGCACACAAAACTATTTGGTATATATTATTGTGTTTAAGTGGTTAGAATTGAAAATCATAGTCCAATGCTAGAAATTACGTCTTAAGTTGCGTTTTTAAGGGTTTTTAAGCATTTTTAGCACTTTTGCGCATAAAGTAGCTCAAACTTTGTTTGTTTTGCACGAAACTTGGCACACAACTCTATTTAATATATATTATTGTGTGGAAGTGGTTAGAATTGAAAATCATACTCATATGCTAGAAATTACGTGTTAAGTTGCGATTTTATGGGTTTTTAAGTGTTTTTGCCGTTTTTGCGCATAAGGTAGCTCAAACTTGGTTTGTTTTGTACGAAACTTGGGACACAACACTATTTGGTATGTATTATTGTGTTGAAGTGGTTAAAATTGAATATCATACTCATATGCTTGAAATTACATGTTAAATTGCGATTTTAAGGGTTTTTAAGTGTTTTTCGCGTTTTGCGCATAAAGTAGCAAACTTGGTTTGTTTTGCACGGAACTTGGCACACATAACTATTTGGTATATATGTTTAAGTGGTTAGAATTGAAAATCATAGTCCAATGCTAGAAATTACGTCTTAAGTTGCGATTTTAAGGGTTTTTAAGCATTATTAGCACTTTTGCGCATAAAGTAGCTCAAACTTGGTTTGTTTTGCACGAAACTTGGCACACAACTCTATTTTATATATATTATTGTGTGGAAGTGGTTAGTATTGAAAATCATACTCATATGCTAGAAATTACGTGTTAAGTTGCGATTTTATGGGTTTTTAAGTGTTTTTTGCCGTTTTTGCGCATAACGTAGCTCAAATTTGGTTTGTTTTGTACGAAACTTGGGACACAACACTATTTGGTATGTATTATTGTGTTGAAGTGGTTAAAATTGAAAATCATACTCATATGCTAGAAATTACATGTTAAATTGCGATTTTAAGGGTTTTTAAGCGTTTTTCGCGTTTTGCGCATAAAGTAGCAAACTTGGTTTGTTTTGCACGGAACTTGGCACACAAAACTATTTGGTATATATTATTGTGTTTAAGTGGTTAGAATTGAAAATCATAGTCCAATGCTAGAAATTACGTCTTAAGTTGCGTTTTTAAGGGTTTTTAAGCATTTTTAGCACTTTTGCGCATAAAGTAGCTAAAACTTGGTTTGTTTTGCACGAAACATGGCACACAACTCTATTTAATATATATTATTGTGTGGAAGTGGTTAGAATTTAAAATCATAGTCATATGCTAGAAATTACGTGTTAAGTTGCGATTTTATGGGTGTTTAAGTGTTTTTGGCGTTTTTGCGCAAAAAGTAGCTCAAACTTGGTTTGTTTTGTACGAAACATGGGACACAACACTGTTTGGTATATATTATTGTGTTGAAGTGGTTAGAATTGAATATCATTCTCATATGCTAGAAATTACGTATTAAATTGCGATTTTAAGGGTTTTTAAGCGTTCTTTGCGTTTTGCGCATAAAGTAGCAAACTTGGTTTGTTTTGCACGGAACTTGGCACACAAAACTATTTGGTATATATTATTGTGTTTAAGTGGTTAGAATTGAAAATCATAGTCAAATGCTAGAAATTACGTCTTAAGTTGCGATTTTAAGGGTTTTTAAAAATTATTAGCACTTTTGCGCATAAAATAGCTTAAACTTGGTTTATTTTGCACGAAACTTGGAACACAACTCTATTTCATATATATTATTTTGAGGAAGTGGTTAGAATTGAAAATCATACTCATATGCTAGAAATTACGTGTTAAGTTGCGATTTTATGGGTTTTTAAGTGTTTTTGCCGTTTTTGCGCATAACGTAGCTCAAACTTGGTTTGTTTTGTACGAAACTTGGGACACAACACTATTTGGTATGTATTATTGTGTTGAAGTGGTTAAAATTGAAAATCATACTCATATGCTAGAAATTACGTGTTAAGTTGCGATTTTATGGGTTTTTAAGTGTTTTTGCCGTTTTTGCGCATAACGTAGCTCAAACTTGGTTTGTTTTGTACGAAACTTGGGACACAACACTATTTGGTATGTATTATTGTGTTGAAGTGGTTAAAATTGAAAATCATACTCATATGCTAGAAATTACATGTTAAATTGCGATTTTAAGGGTTTTTAAGCGTTTTTTCCGCGTTTTGCGCATAAAGTAGCAAACTTGGTTTGTTTTGCACGGAACTTGGCACACAAAACTATTTGGTATATATTATTGTGTTTAAGTGGTTAGAATTGAAAATCATAGTCCAATGCTAGAAATTACTTCTTAAGTTGCGTTTTTAAGGGTTTTTAAGCATTTTTAGCACTTTTGCGCATAAAGTAGCTAAAACTTGGTTTGTTTTGCACGAAACATGGCACACAACTCTATTTAATATATATTATTGTGTGGAAGTGGTTAGAATTTAAAATCATAGTCATATGCTAGAAATTACGTGTTAAGTTGCGATTTTATGGGTGTTTAAGTGTTTTTGGCGTTTTTGCGCAAAAAGTAGCTCAAACTTGGTTTGTTTTGTACGAAACATGGGACACAACACTGTTTGGTATATATTATTGTGTTGAAGTGGTTAGAATTGAATATCATTCTCATATGCTAGAAATTACGTATTAAATTGCGATTTTAAGGGTTTTTAAGCGTTCTTTGCGTTTTGCGCATAAAGTAGCAAACTTGGTTTGTTTTGCACGGAACTTGGCACACAAAACTATTTGGTATATATTATTGTGTTTAAGTGGTTAGAATTGAAAATCATAGTCAAATGCTAGAAATTACGTCTTAAGTTGCGATTTTAAGGGTTTTTAAACATTATTAGCACTTTTGCGCATAAAATAGCTTAAACTTGGTTTATTTTGCACGAAACTTGGAACACAACTCTATTTCATATATATTATTTTGAGGAAGTGGTTAGAATTGAAAATCATACTCATATGCTAGAAATTACGTGTTAAGTTGCGATTTTATGGGTTTTTAAGTGTTTTTGCCGTTTTTGCGCATAACGTAGCTCAAACTTGGTTTGTTTTGTACGAAACTTGGGACACAACACTATTTGGTATGTATTATTGTGTTGAAGTGGTTAAAATTGAAAATCATACTCATATGCTAGAAATTACATGTTAAATTGCGATTTTAAGGGTTTTTAAGCGTTTTTCGCGTTTTGCGCATAAAGTAGCAAACTTGGTTTGTTTTGCACGGAACTTGGCACACAAAACTATTTGGTATATATTATTGTGTTTAAGTGGTTAGAATTGAATATCATAGTCCAATGCTAGAAATTACTTCTTAAGTTGCGTTTTTAAGGGTTTTTAAGCATTTTTAGCACTTTTGCGCATAAAGTAGCTAAAACTTGGTTTGTTTTGCACGAAACATGGCACACAACTCTATTTAATATATATTATTGTGTGGAAGTGGTTAGAATTTAAAATCATAGTCATATGCTAGAAATTACGTGTTAAGTTGCGATTTTATGGGTGTTTAAGTGTTTTTGGCGTTTTTGCGCAAAAAGTAGCTCAAACTTGGTTTGTTTTGTACGAAACATGGGACACAACACTGTTTGGTATATATTATTGTGTTGAAGTGGTTAGAATTGAATATCATTCTCATATGCTAGAAATTACGTATTAAATTGCGATTTTAAGGGTTTTTAAGCGTTCTTTGCGTTTTGCGCATAAAGTAGCAAACTTGGTTTGTTTTGCACGGAACTTGGCACACAAAACTATTTGGTATATATTATTGTGTTTAAGTGGTTAGAATTGAAAATCATAGTCAAATGCTAGAAATTACGTCTTAAGTTGCGATTTTAAGGGTTTTTAAACATTATTAGCACTTTTGCGCATAAAATAGCTTAAACTTGGTTTATTTTGCACGAAACTTGGAACACAACTCTATTTCATATATATTATTTTGAGGAAGTGGTTAGAATTGAAAATCATACTCATATGCTAGAAATTACGTGTTAAGTTGCGATTTTATGGGTTTTTAAGTGTTTTTGCCGTTTTTGCGCATAACGTAGCTCAAACTTGGTTTGTTTTGTACGAAACTTGGGACACAACACTATTTGGTATGTATTATTGTGTTGAAGTGGTTAAAATTGAAAATCATACTCATATGCTAGAAATTACATGTTAAATTGCGATTTTAAGGGTTTTTAAGCGTTTTTCGCGTTTTGCGCATAAAGTAGCAAACTTGGTTTGTTTTGCACGGAACTTGGCACACAAAACTATTTGGTATATATTATTGTGTTTAAGTGGTTAGAATTGAAAATCATAGTCCAATGCTAGAAATTACGTCTTAAGTTGCGTTTTTAAGGGTTTTTAAGCATTTTTAGCACTTTTGCGCATAAAGTAGCTAAAACTTGGTTTGTTTTGTACGAAACATGGCACACAACTCTATTTAATATATATTATTGTGTGGAAGTGGTTAGAATTTAAAATCATAGTCATATGCTAGAAATTACGTGTTAAGTTGCGATTTTATGGGTGTTTAAGTGTTTTTGGCGTTTTTGCGCAAAAAGTAGCTCAAACTTGGTTTGTTTTGTACGAAACATGGGACACAACACTGTTTGGTATATATTATTGTGTTGAAGTGGTTAGAATTGAATATCATTCTCATATGCTAGAAATTACGTATTAAATTGCGATTTTAAGGGTTTTTAAGCGTTCTTTGCGTTTTGCGCATAAAGTAGCAAACTTGGTTTGTTTTGCACGGAACTTGGCACACAAAACTATTTGGTATATATTATTGTGTTTAAGTGGTTAGAATTGAAAATCATAGTCAAATGCTAGAAATTACGTCTTAAGTTGCGATTTTAAGGGTTTTGTAAACATTATTAGCACTTTTGCGCATAAAATAGCTTAAACTTGGTTTATTTTGCACGAAACTTGGAACACAACTCTATTTCATATATATTATTTTGAGGAAGTGGTTAGAATTGAAAATAATACTCATATGCTAGAAATTACGTGTTAAGTTGCGATTTTATGGGTTTTTAAGTGTTTTTGCCGTTTTTGCGCATAACGTAGCTCAAACTTGGTTTGTTTTGTACGAAACTTGGGACACAACACTATTTGGTATGTAGTATTGTGTTGAAGTTTTTAAAATTTAAAATCATACTCATATGCTAGAAATTACGTGTTAAATTGCGATTTTAGGGGTTTTTAAGCGTTTTTCGCGTTTTGCGCATAAAGTAGCAAACTTGGTTTGTTTTGCACGGAACTTGGCACACAAAACTATTTGGTATATATTATTGTGTTTAAGTGGTTAGAATTGAAAATCATAGTCCAATGCTAGAAATTACGTCTTAAGTTGCGTTTTTAAGGGTTTTTAAGCATTTTTAGCACTTTTGCGCATAAAGTAGCTAAAACTTGGTTTGTTTTGCACGAAACATGGCACACAACTCTATTTAATATATATTATTGTGTGGAAGTGGTTAGAATTTAAAATCATAGTCATATGCTAGAAATTACGTGTTAAGTTGCGATTTTATGGGTGTTTAAGTGTTTTTGGCGTTTTTGCGCAAAAAGTAGCTCAAACTTGGTTTGTTTTGTACGAAACATGGGACACAACACTGTTTGGTATATATTATTGTGTTGAAGTGGTTAGAATTGAATATCATTCTCATATGCAAGAAATTACGTATTAAATTGCGATTTTAAGGGTTTTTAAGCGTTCTTTGCGTTTTGCGCATAAAGTAGCAAACTTGGTTTGTTTTGCACGGAACTTGGCACACAAAACTATTTGGTATATATTATTGTGTTTAAGTGGTTAGAATTGAAAATCATAGTCCAATGCTAGAAATTACGTCTTAAGTTGCGATTTTAAAGGTTTTAAAGCATTTTTAGCACTTTTGCGCATAAAGTAGCTAAAACTTGGTTTGTTTTGCACGAAACATGGCACACAACTCTATTTAATATATATTATTGTGTGGAAGTGGTTAGAATTTAAAATCATAGTCATATGCTAGAAATTACGTGTTAAGTTGCGATTTTATGGGTGTTTAAGTGTTTTTGGCGTTTTTGCGCAAAAAGTAGCTCAAACTTGGTTTGTTTTGTACGAAACATGGGACACAACACTGTTTGGTATATATTATTGTGTTGAAGTGGTTAGAATTGAATATCATTCTCATATGCTAGAAATTACGTATTAAATTGCGATTTTAAGGGTTTTTAAGCGTTCTTTGCGTTTTGCGCATAAAGTAGCAAACTTGGTTTGTTTTGCACGGAACTTGGCACACAAAACTATTTGGTATATATTATTGTGTTTAAGTGGTTAGAATTGAAAATCATAGTCAAATGCTAGAAATTACGTCTTAAGTTGCGATTTTAAGGGTTTTTAAACATTATTAGCACTTTTGCGCATAAAATAGCTTAAACTTGGTTTATTTTGCACGAAACTTGGAACACAACTCTATTTCATATATATTATTTTGAGGAAGTGGTTAGAATTGAAAATCATACTCATATGCTAGAAATTACGTGTTAAGTTGCGATTTTATGGATTTTTAAGTGTTTTTGCCGTTTTTGCGCATAACGTAGCTCAAACTTGGTTTGTTTTGTACGAAACTTGGGACACAACACTATTTGGTATGTATTATTGTGTTGAAGTGGTTAAAATTGAAAATCATACTCATATGCTAGAAATTACATGTTAAATTGCGATTTTAAGGGTTTTTAAGCGTTTTTCGCGTTTTGCGCATAAAGTAGCAAACTTGGTTTGTTTTGCACGGAACTTGGCACACAAAACTATTTGGTATATATTATTGTGTTTAAGTGGTTAGAATTGAAAATCATAGTCCAATGCTAGAAATTACGTCTTAAGTTGCGTTTTTAAGGGTTTTTAAGCATTTTTAGCACTTTTGCGCATAAAGTAGCTAAAACTTGGTTTGTTTTGCACGAAACATGGCACACAACTCTATTTAATATATATTATTGTGTGGAAGTGGTTAGAATTTAAAATCATAGTCATATGCTAGAAATTACGTGTTAAGTTGCGATTTTATGGGTGTTTAAGTGTTTTTGGCGTTTTTGCGCAAAAAGTAGCTCAAACTTGGTTTGTTTTGTACGAAACATGGGACACAACACTGTTTGGTATATATTATTGTGTTGAAGTGGTTAGAATTGAATATCATTCTCATATGCTAGAAATTACGTATTAAATTGCGATTTTAAGGGTTTTTAAGCGTTCTTTGCGTTTTGCGCATAAAGTAGCAAACTTGGTTTGTTTTGCACGGAACTTGGCACACAAAACTATTTGGTATATATTATTGTGTTTAAGTGGTTAGAATTGAAAATCATAGTCAAATGCTAGAAATTACGTCTTAAGTTGCGATTTTAAGGGTTTTTAAACATTATTAGCACTTTTGCGCATAAAATAGCTTAAACTTGGTTTATTTTGCACGAAACTTGGAACACAACTCTATTTCATATATATTATTTTGAGGAAGTGGTTAGAATTGAAAATCATACTCATATGCTAGAAATTACGTGTTAAGTTGCGATTTTATGGGTTTTTAAGTGTTTTTGCCGTTTTTTGCGCATAACGTAGCTCAAACTTGGTTTGTTTTGTACGAAACTTGGGAAACAACACTATTTGGTATGTATTATTGTGTTGAAGTAGTTAAAATTGAAAATCATACTCATATGCTAGAAATTACATGTTAAATTGCGATTTTAAGGGTTTTTAAGCGTTTTTCGCGTTTTGCGCATAAAGTAGCAAACTTGATTTGTTTTGCACGGAACTTGGCACACAAAACTATTTGGTATATATTATTGTGTTTAAGTGGTTAGAATTGAAAATCATAGTCCAATGCTAGAAATTACGTCTTAAGTTGCGTTTTTAAGGGTTTTTAAGCATTTTTAGCACTTTTGCGCATAAAGTAGCTAAAACTTGGTTTGTTTTGCACGAAACATGGCACACAACTCTATTTAATATATATTATTGTGTGGAAGTGGTTAGAATTTAAAATCATAGTCATATGCTAGAAATTACGTGTTAAGTTGCGATTTTATGGGTGTTTAAGTGTTTTTGGCGTTTTTGCGCAAAAAGTAGCTCAAACTTGGTTTGTTTTGTACGAAACATGGGACACAACACTGTTTGGTATATATTATTGTGTTGAAGTGGTTAGAATTGAATATCATTCTCATATGCTAGAAATTACGTATTAAATTGCGATTTTAAGGGTTTTTAAGCGTTCTTTGCGTTTTGCGCATAAAGTAGCAAACTTGGTTTGTTTTGCACGGAACTTGGCACACAAAACTATTTGGTATATATTATTGTGTTTAAGTGGTTAGAATTGAAAATCATAGTCAAATGCTAGAAATTACGTCTTAAGTTGCGATTTTAAGGGTTTTTAAACATTATTAGCACTTTTGCGCATAAAATAGCTTAAACTTGGTTTATTTTGCACGAAACTTGGAACACAACTCTATTTCATATATATTATTTTGAGGAAGTGGTTAGAATTGAAAATCATACTCATATGCTAGAAATTACGTGTTAAGTTGCGATTTTATGGGTTTTTAAGTGTTTTTGCCGTTTTTGCGCATAACGTAGCTCAAACTTGGTTTGTTTTGTACGAAACTTGGGACACAACACTATTTGGTATGTATTATTGTGTTGAAGTGGTTAAAATTGAAAATCATACTCATATGCTAGAAATTACGTGTTAAGTTGCGATTTTATGGGTTTTTAAGTGTTTTTGCCGTTTTTGCGCATAACGTAGCTCAAACTTGGTTTGTTTTGTACGAAACTTGGGACACAACACTATTTGGTATGTAGTATTGTGTTGAAGTTTTTAAAATTTAAAATCATACTCATATGCTAGAAATTACGTGTTCAATTGCGATTTTAGGGGTTTTTAAGCATTTTTCGCGTTTTTTCGCATAAAGTAGCAAACTTGGTTTGTTTTGCACGGAACTTGGCACACAAAACTATTTCGTATATATTATTGTGTTTAAGTGGTTAGAATTGAAAATCATAGTCCAATGCTAGAAATTACGTCTTAAGTTGCGATTTTAAAGGTTTTAAAGCATTTTTAGCACTTTTGCGCATAAAGTAGCTAAAACTTGGTTTGGTTTGCACGAAACATGGCACACAACTCTATTTAATATATATTATTGTGTGGAAGTGGTTAGAATTTAAAATCATAGTCATATGCTAGAAATTACGTGTTAAGTTGCGATTTTATGGGTGTTTAAGTGTTTTTGGCGTTTTTGCGCAAAAAGTAGCTCAAACTTGGTTTGTTTTGTACGAAACATGGGACACAACACTGTTTGGTATATATTATTGTGTTGAAGTGGTTAGAATTGAATATCATTCTCATATGCTAGAAATTACGTATTAAATTGCGATTTTAAGGGTTTTTAAGCGTTCTTTGCGTTTTGCGCATAAAGTAGCAAACTTGGTTTGTTTTGCACGGAACTTGGCACACAAAACTATTTGGTATATATTATTGTGTTTAAGTGGTTAGAATTGAAAATCATAGTCAAATGCTAGAAATTACGTCTTAAGTTGCGATTTTAAGGGTTTTTAAACATTATTAGCACTTTTGCGCATAAAATAGCTTAAACTTGGTTTATTTTGCACGAAACTTGGAACACAACTCTATTTCATATATATTATTTTGAGGAAGTGGTTAGAATTGAAAATCATACTCATATGCTAGAAATTACGTGTTAAGTTGCGATTTTATGGGTTTTTAAGTGTTTTTGCCGTTTTTGCGCATAACGTAGCTCAAACTTGGTTTGTTTTGTACGAAACTTGGGACACAACACTATTTGGTATGTATTATTGTGTTGAAGTAGTTAAAATTGAAAATCATACTCATATGCTAGAAATTACATGTTAAATTGCGATTTTAAGGGTTTTTAAGCGTTTTTCGCGTTTTGCGCATAAAGTAGCAAACTTGATTTGTTTTGCACGGAACTTGGCACACAAAACTATTTGGTATATATTATTGTGTTTAAGTGGTTAGAATTGAAAATCATAGTCCAATGCTAGAAATTACGTCTTAAGTTGCGTTTTTTAAGGGTTTTTTAAGCATTTTTTAGCACTTTTGCGCATAAAGTAGCTAAAACTTGGTTTGTTTTGCACGAAACATGGCACACAACTCTATTTAATATATATTATTGTGTGGAAGTGGTTAGAATTTAAAATCATAGTCATATGCTAGAAATTACGTGGTTAAGTTGCGATTTTATGGGTGTTTAAGTGTTTTTGGCGTTTTTGCGCAAAAAGTAGCTCAAACTTGGTTTGTTTTGTACGAAACATGGGACACAACACTGTTTGGTATATATTATTGTGTTGAAGTGGTTAGAATTGAATATCATTCTCATATGCTAGAAAATTACGTATTAAATTGCGATTTTAAGGGTTTTTTAAGCGTTCTTTGCGTTTTGCGCATAAAGTAGCAAACTTGGTTTGTTTTGCACTGAACTTGGCACACAAAACTATTTGGTATATATTATTGTGTTTAAGTGGTTAGAATTGAAAATCATAGTCAAATGCTAGAAATTACGTCTTAAGTTGCGATTTTAAGGGTTTTTAAACATTATTAGCACTTTTGCGCATAAAATAGCTTAAACTTGGTTTATTTTGCACGAAACTTGGAACACAACTCTATTTCATATATATTATTTTGAGGAAGTGGTTAGAATTGAAAATCATACTCATATGCTAGAAATTACGTGTTAAGTTGCGATTTTATGGGTTTTTAAGTGTTTTTGCCGTTTTTGCGCATAACGTAGCTCAAACTTGGTTTGTTTTGTACGAAACTTGGGACACAACACTATTTGGTATGTATTATTGTGTTGAAGTAGTTAAAATTGAAAATCATACTCATATGCTAGAAATTACGTGTTAAGTTGCGATTTTATGGGTTTTTAAGTGTTTTTGCCGTTTTTGCGCATAACGTAGCTCAAACTTGGTTTGTTTTGTACGAAACTTGGGACACAACACTATTTGGTATGTAGTATTGTGTTGAAGTTTTTAAAATTTAAAATCATACTCATATGCTAGAAATTACGTGTTCAATTGCGATTTTAGGGGGTTTTTAAGCATTTTTCGCGTTTTTCGCATAAAGTAGCAAACTTGGTTTGTTTTGCACGGAACTTGGCACACAAAACTATTTCGTATATATTATTGTGTTTAAGTGGTTAGAATTGAAAATCATAGTCCAATGCTAGAAATTACGTCTTAAGTTGCGATTTTAAAGGTTTTAAAGCATTTTTAGCACTTTTGCGCATAAAGTAGCTAAAACTTGGTTTGGTTTGCACGAAACATGGAACACAACTCTATTTAATATATATTATTGTGTGGAAGTGGTTAGAATTTAAAATCATAGTCATATGCTAGAAATTACGTGTTAAGTTGCGATTTTATGGGTGTTTAAGTGTTTTTGGCGTTTTTTGCGCAAAAAGTAGCTCAAACTTGGTTTGTTTTGTACGAAACATGGGACACAACACTGTTTGGTATATATTATTGTGTTGAAGTGGTTAGAATTGAATATCATTCTCATATGCTAGAAATTACGTATTAAATTGCGATTTTAAGGGTTTTTAAGCGTTCTTTGCGTTTTGCGCATAAAGTAGCAAACTTGTTTTGTTTTGCACGGAACTTGGCACACAAAACTATTTGGTATATATTATTGTGTTTAAGTGGTTAGAATTGAAAATCATAGTCAAATGCTAGAAATTACGTCTTAAGTTGCGATTTTAAGGGTTTTTAAACATTATTAGCACTTTTGCGCATAAAATAGCTTAAACTTGGTTTATTTTGCACGAAACTTGGAACACAACTCTATTTCATATATATTATTTTGAGGAAGTGGTTAGAATTGAAAATCATACTCATATGCTAGAAATTACGTGTTAAGTTGCGATTTTATGGGTTTTTAAGTGTTTTTGCCGTTTTTTGCGCATAACGTAGCTCAAACTTGGTTTGTTTTGTACGAAACTTGGGACACAACACTATTTGGTATGTATTATTGTGTTGAAGTAGTTAAAATTGAAAATCATACTCATATGCTAGAAATTACATGTTAAATTACGATTTTAAGGGTTTTTAAGCGTTTTTCGCGTTTTGCGCATAAAGTAGCAAACTTGATTTGTTTTGCACGGAACTTGGCACACAAAACTATTTGGTATATATTATTGTGTTTAAGTGGTTAGAATTGAAAATCATAGTCCAATGCTAGAAATTACGTCTTAAGTTGCGTTTTTAAGGGTTTTTAAGCATTTTTAGCACTTTTGCGCATAAAGTAGCTAAAACTTGGTTTGTTTTGCACGAAACATGGCACACAACTCTATTTAATATATATTATTGTGTGGAAGTGGTTAGAATTTAAAATCATAGTCATATGCTAGAAATTACGTGTTAAGTTGCGATTTTATGGGTGTTTAAGTGTTTTTGGCGTTTTTGCGCAAAAAGTAGCTCAAACTTGGTTTGTTTTGTACGAAACATGGGACACAACACTGTTTGGTATATATTATTGTGTTGAAGTGGTTAGAATTGAATATCATTCTCATATGCTAGAAATTACGTATTAAATTGCGATTTTAAGGGTTTTTAAGCGTTCTTTGCGTTTTGCGCATAAAGTAGCAAACTTGGTTTGTTTTGCACGGAACTTGGCACACAAAACTATTTGGTATATATTATTGTGTTTAAGTGGTTAGAATTGAAAATCATAGTCAAATGCTAGAAATTACGTCTTAAGTTGCGATTTTAAGGGTTTTTAAACATTATTAGCACTTTTGCGCATAAAATAGCTTAAACTTGGTTTATTTTGCACGAAACTTGGAAACACAACTCTATTTCATATATATTATTTTGAGGAAGTGGTTAGAATTGAAAATCATACTCATATGCTAGAAATTACGTGTTAAGTTGCGATTTTATGGGTTTTTAAGTGTTTTTAGCCGTTTTTGCGCATAACGTAGCTCAAACTTGGTTTGTTTTGTACCGAAACTTGGGACACAACACTATTTGGTATGTATTATTGTGTTGAAGTGGTTAAAATTGAAAATCATACTCATATGCTAGAAATTACGTGTTAAGTTGCGATTTTATGGGTTTTTAAGTGTTTTTGCCGTTTTTGCGCATAACGTAGCTCAAACTTGGTTTGTTTTGTACGAAACTTGGGACACAACACTATTTGGTATGTAGTATTGTGTTGAAGTTTTTAAAATTTAAAATCATACTCATATGCTAGAATTACGTGTTCAATTGCGATTTTAGGGGTTTTTAAGCATTTTTCGCGTTTTTCGCATAAAGTAGCAAACTTGGTTTGTTTTGCACGGAACTTGGCACACAAAACTATTTGGTATATATTATTGTGTTTAAGTGGTTAGAATTGAAAATCATAGTCCAATGCTAGAAATTACGTCTTAAGTTGCGATTTTAAAGGTTTTAAAGCATTTTTAGCACTTTTGCGCATAAAGTAGCTAAAACTTGGTTTGTTTTGCACGAAACATGGCACACAACTCTATTTAATATATATTATTGTGTGGAAGTGGTTAGAATTTAAAATCATAGTCATATGCTAGAAATTACGTGTTAAGTTGCGATTTTATGGGTGTTTAAGTGTTTTGGCGTTTTTGCGCAAAAAGTAGCTCAAACTTGGTTTGTTTTGTACGAAACATGGGACACAACACTGTTTGGTATATATTATTGTGTTGAAGTGGTTAGAATTGAATATCATTCTCATATGCTAGAAATTACGTATTAAATTGCGATTTTAAGGGTTTTTAAGCGTTCTTTGCGTTTTGCGCATAAAGTAGCAAACTTGGTTTGTTTTGCACGGAACTTGGCACACAAAACTATTTGGTATATATTATTGTTTTTAAGTGGTTAGAATTGAAAATCATAGTCAAATGCTAGAAATTACGTCTTAAGTTGCGATTTTAAGGGTTTTTAAACATTATTAGCACTTTTGCGCATAAAATAGCTTAAACTTGGTTTATTTTGCACGAAACTTGGAACACAACTCTATTTCATATATATTATTTTGAGGAAGTGGTTAGAATTGAAAATCATACTCATATGCTAGAAATTACGTGTTAAGTTGCGATTTTATGGGTTTTTAAGTGTTTTTGCCGTTTTTGCGCATAACGTAGCTCAAACTTGTTTGTTTTGTACGAAACTTGGGACACAACACTATTTGGTATGTATTATTGTGTTGAAGTGGTTAAAATTGAAAATCATACTCATATGCTAGAAATTACATGTTAAATTGCGATTTTAAGGGTTTTTAAGCGTTTTTTCGCGTTTTGCGCATAAAGTAGCAAACTTGGTTTGTTTTGCACGGAACTTGCACACAAAACTATTTGGTATATCATATTGTGTTTAAGTGGTTAGAATTGAAAATCATAGTCCAATGCTAGAAATTACGTCTTAAGTTGCGTTTTTAAGGGTTTTTAAGCATTTTTAGCACTTTTGCCCATAAAGTAGCTAAAACTTGGTTTGTTTTGCACGAAACATGGCACACAACTCTATTTAATATATATTATTGTGTGGAAGTGGTTAGAATTTAAAATCATAGTCATATGCTAGAAATTACGTGTTAAGTTGCGATTTTATGGGTGTTTAAGTGTTTTTGGCGTTTTTGCGCAAAAAGTAGCTCAAACTTGGTTTGTTTTGTACGAAACATGGGACACAACACTGTTTGGTATATATTATTGTGTTGAAGTGGTTAGAATTGAATATCATTCTCATATGCTAGAAATACGTATTAAATTGCGATTTTAAGGGTTTTTTAAGCGTTCTTTGCGTTTTGCGCATAAAGTAGCAAACTTGGTTTGTTTTGCACGGAACTTGGCACACAAAACTATTTGGTATATATTATTGTGTTTAAGTGGTTAGAATTGAAAATCATAGTCAAATGCTAGAAATTACGTCTTAAGTTGCGATTATTAAGGGTTTTTAAACATTATTAGCACTTTTGCGCATAAAATAGCTTAAACTTGGTTTATTTTGCACGAAACTTGGAACACAACTCTATTTCATATATATTATTTTGAGGAAGTGGTTAGAATTGAAAATCATACTCATATGCTAGAAATTACGTGTTAAGTTGCGATTTTATGGGTTTTTAAGTGTTTTTGCCGTTTTTGCGCATAACGTAGCTCAACTTGGTTTGTTTTGTACGAAACTTGGACACAACACTATTTGGTATGTATTATTGTGTTGAAGTGGTTAAAATTGAAAATCATACTCATATGCTAGAAATTACATGTTAAATTGCGATTTTAAGGGTTTTTAAGCGTTTTTCGCGTTTTGCGCATAAAGTAGCAAACTTGGTTTGTTTTGCACGGAACTTGGCACACAAAACTATTTGGTATATATTATTGTGTTTAAGTGGTTAGAATTGAAAATCATAGTCCAATGCTAGAAATTACGTCTTAAGTTGCGTTTTTAAGGGTTTTTAAGCATTTTTAGCACTTTTGCGCAGTAAAGTAGCTAAAACTTGGTTTGTTTTGCACGAAACATGGCACACAACTCTATTTAATATATATTATTGTGTGGAAGTGGTTAGAATTTAAAATCATAGTCATATGCTAGAAATTACGTGTTAAGTTGCGATTTTATGGGTGTTTAAGTGTTTTTTGGCGTTTTTGCGCAAAAAGTAGCTCAAACTTGGTTTGTTTTGTACGAAACATGGGACACAACACTGTTTGGTATATATTATTGTGTTGAAGTGGTTAGAATTGAATATCATTCTCATATGCTAGAAATTACGTATTAAATTGCGATTTAAGGGTTTTTAAGCGTTCTTTGCGTTTTGCGCATAAAGTAGCAAACTTGGTTTGTTTTGCACGGAACTTGGCACACAAAACTATTTGGTATATATTATTGTGTTTAAGTGGTTAGAATTGAAAATCATAGTCAAATGCTAGAAATACGTCTTAAGTTGCGATTTTAAGGGTTTTTAAACATTATTAGCACTTTTGCGCATAAAATAGCTTAAACTTGGTTTATTTTGCACGAAACTTGGAACACAACTCTATTTCATATATATTATTTTGAGGAAGTGGTTAGAATTGAAAATCATACTCATATGCTAGAAATTACGTGTTAAGTTGCGATTTTATGGGTTTTTAGGTGTTTTTGCCGTTTTTGCGCATAACGTAGCTCAAACTTGGTTTGTTTTGTACGAAACTTGGGACACAACACTATTTGGTATGTATTATTGTGTTGAAGTGGTTAAAATTGAATATCATACTCATATGCTAGAAATTACATGTTAAATTGCGATTTTAAGGGTTTTTAAGTGTTTTTCGCGTTTTGCGCATAAAGTAGCAAACTTGGTTTGTTTTGCACGGAACTTGGCACACAAAACTATTTGGTATATATGTTTAAGTGGTTAGAATTGAAAATCATAGTCCAATGCTAGAAATTACGTCTTAAGTTGCGATTTTAAGGGTTTTTAAGCATTATTAGCACTTTTGCGCATAAAGTAGCTCAAACTTGGTTTGTTTTGCACGAAACTTGGCACACAACTCTATTTTATATATATTATTGTGTGGAAGTGGTTAGTATTGAAAATCATACTCATATGCTAGAAATTACGTGTTAAGTTGCGATTTTATGGGTTTTTAAGAGTTTTTGCCGTTTTTGCGCATAACGTAGCTCAAACTTGGTTTGTTTTGTACGAAACTTGGGACACAACATTATTTGGTATGTATTATTGTGTTGAAGTGGTTAAAATGAAAATCATACTCATATGCTAGAAATTACATGTTAAATTGCGATTTTAAGGGTTTTTAAGCGTTTTTCGCGTTTTGCGCATAAAGTAGCAAACTTGGTTTTGTTTTGCACGGAACTTGGCACACAAAACTATTTGGTATATATTATTGTGTTTAAGTGGTTAGAATTGAAAATCATAATCCAATGCTAGAAATTACGTCTTAAGTTGCGTTTTTAAAGGGTTTTAAGCATTTTTAGCACTTTTGCGCATAAAGTAGCTCAAACTTGGTTTGTTTTGCACGAAACTTGGCACACAACTCTATTTAATATATATTATTGTGTGGAAGTGGTTAGAATTGAAAATCATACTCATATGCTAGAAATTACGTGTTAAGTTGCGATTTTATGGGTTTTTAAGTGTTTTTGGCGTTTTTGCGCATAACGTAGCTCAACTTGGTTTGTTTTGTACGAAACTTGGGACACAACACTATTTGGTATGTATTATTATGTTGAAGTGGTTAAAATTGAAAATCATACTCATATGCTAGAAATTACGTATTAAATTGCGATTTTAAGGGTTTTTAAGCGTTCTTTGCGTTTTGCGCATAAAGTAGCAAACTTGGTTTGTTTTGCACGGAACTTGGCACACAAAACTATTTGGTATATATTATTGTGTTTAAGTGGTTAGAATTGAAAATCATAGTCAAATGCTAGAAATTACGTCTTAAGTTGCGATTTTAAGGGTTTTTTAAGCATTTTTAGCACTTTTGCGCATAAAGTAGCTTAAACTTGGTTTATTTTGCACGAAACATGGAACACAACTCTATTTCATATATATTATTGTGTGGAAGTGGTTAGAATTGAAAATCATACTCATATGCTAGAAATTACGTGTTAAGTTGCGATTTTATGGGTTTTTAAGTGTTTTTGGCGTTTTTGCGCATAACGTAGCTCAAACTTGGTTTGTTTTGTACGAAACTTGGAACACAACACTATTTGGTATGTATTATTGTGTTGAAGTGGTTAAAATTTAAAATCATACTCATATGCTAGAAATTACGTGTTAAATTGCGATTTTAAGGGTTTTTAAGCGTTTTTGGCGTTTTGCGCATAAAGTAGCAAACTTGGTTTGTTTTGCACGGAACTTGGCACACAAAATTATTTGGTATATATTATTGTGTTTAAGTGGTTAGAATTGAAAATCATAGTCCAATGCTAGAAATTACGTCTTGAGTTGCGATTTTAAGGGTTTTTAAGCATTTTTAGCACTTTTGCGCATAAAGTAGCTCAAACTTGGTTTGTTTTGCACGAAACTTGGCACACAACTCTATTTAATATATATTATTGTGTGGAAGTGGTTAGAATTTAAAATCATCGTCATATGCTAGAAATTACGTGTTAAGTTGCGATTTTATGGGTTTTTAAGTGTTTTTGGCGTTTTTGCGCAAAAAGTAGCTCAAACTTGGTTTGTTTTGTACGAAACATGGGACACAACACTATTTGGTATATATTATTGTGTTGAAGTGGTTAGAATTGAATATCATACTCATATGCTAGAAATTACGTGTTAAATTGCGATTTTAAGGGTTTTTTGCGTTTTGCTCATAAAGTAGCAAACTTGGTTTGTTTTGCACGGAACTTGGCACACAAAACTATTTGGTATATATTATTGTGTTTAAGTGGTTAGAATTGAATATCATACTCATATGCTAGAAATTACGTATTAAATTGCGATTTTAAGGGTTTTTAAGCGTTCTTTGCGTTTTGCGCATAAAGTAGCAAACTTGGTTTGTTTTGCACGGAACTTGGCACACAAAACTATTTGGTATATATTATTGTGTTTAAGTGGTTAGAATTGAAAATCATAGTCAAATGCTAGAAATTACGTCTTAAGTTGCGATTTTAAGGGTTTTTAAGCATTTTTAGCACTTTTGCGCATAAAGTAGCTTAAACTTGGTTTATTTTGCACGAAACTTGGAACACAACTCTATTTCATATATATTATTGTGTGGAAGTGGTTAGAATTGAAAATCATACTCATATGCTAGAAATTACGTGTTAAGTTGCGATTTTATGGGTTTTTTAGCATTTTTGGCGTTTTTGCGCATAACGTAGCTCAAACTTGGTTTGTTTTGTACGAAACTTGGAACACAACACTATTTGGTATGTATTATTGTGTTGAAGTGGTTAAAATTTAAAATCATACTCATATGCTAGAAATTACGTGTTAAATTGCGATTTTAAGGGTTTTTAAGCGTTTTTGGCGTTTTGCGCATAAAGTAGCAAACTTGGTTTGTTTTGCACGGAACTTGGCACACAAAACTATTTGGCATATATTATTGTGTTTAAGTGGTTAGAATTGAAAATCATAGTCCAATGCTAGAAATTACGTCTTAAGTTGCGATTTTAAGGGTTTTTAAGCATTATTAGCACTTTTGCGCATAAAAGTAGCTCAAACTTGGTTTGTTTTGCACGAAACTTGGCACACCATTGTATTTAATATATATTATTGTGTGGAAGTGGTTAGAATTGAAAATAATACTCATATGCTAGAAATTACGTGTTAAGTTGCGATTTTATGGGTTTTTAAGTGTTTTTGCCGTTTTTTGCGCATAACGTAGCTCAAACTTGGTTTGTTTTGTACGAAACTTGGGACACAACACTATTTGGTATGTAGTATTGTGTTGAAGTTTTTAAAATTTAAAATCATACTCATATGCTAGAAATTACGTGTTAAATTGCGATTTTAGGGGTTTTTAAGCGTTTTTGGCGTTTTGCGCATAAAGTAGCAAACTTGGTTTGTTTTGCACGGAACTTGGCACACAAAACTATTTGGTATATATTATTGTGTTTAAGTGGTTAGAATTGAAAATCATAGTCCAATGCTAGAAATTACGTCTTAAGTTGCGTTTTTAAGGGTTTTTAAGCATTTTTAGCACTTTTGCGCATAAAGTAGCTCAAACTTGGTTTGTTTTGCACGAAACTTGGCACACAACTCTATTTTATATATATTATTGTGTGGAAGTGGTTAGAATTGAAAATCATACTCATATGCTAGAAATTACGTGTTAAGTTGTGATTTTATGGGTTTTTAAGTGTTTTTGCCGTTTTTGCGCATAACGAAGCTCAAACTTGGTTTGTTTTGTACGAAACTTGGGACACAACACTATTTGGTATATATTATTGTGTTGAAGTGGTTTAAAATTGAAAATCATACTCATATGCTAGAAATTACATGTTAAATTGCGATTTTAAGGGTTTCTAAGCGTTTTTCGCGTTTTGCGCATAAAGTAGCAAACTTGGTTTGTTTTGCACGGAACTTGGCACACAAAACTATTTGGTATATATTATTGTGTTTAAGTGGTTAGAATTGAAAATCATAGTCCAATGCTAGAAATTACGTCTTAAGTTGCGATTTTAAGGGTTTTTAATCATTATTAGCACTTTTGCGCATAAAGTAGCTCAAACTTGGTTTGTTTTGCACGAAACTTGGCACACAACTCTATTTAATATATATTATTGTGTGGAAGTGGTTAGAATTGAAAATAATACTCATATGCTAGAAATTATGTGTTAAGTTGCGATTTTATGGGTTTTTAAGTGTTTTTGCCGTTTTTGCGCATAACGTAACTCAAACTTGGTTTGTTTTGTACGAAACTTGGGGCACAACACTATTTGGTATGTAGTATTGTGTTGAAGTTTTTAAAATTAAAAATCATACTCATATGCTAGAAATTACGTGTTAAATTGCGATTTTAGGGGTTTTTAAGCGTTTTTCGCGTTTTTCGCATAAAGTAGCAAACTTGGTTTGTTTTGCACGGAACTTGGCACACAAAACTATTTGGTATATATTATTGTGTTTAAGTGGTTAGAATTGAAAATCATAGTCCAATGCTAGAAATTACGTCTTAAGTTGCGATTTTAAGGGTTTTTAATCATTATTAGCACTTTTGCGCATAAAGTAGCTCAAACTTGGTTTGTTTTGCACGAAACTTGGCACACAACTCTATTTAATATATATTATTGTGTGGAAGTGGTTAGAATTGAAAATAATACTCATATGCTAGAAATTATGTGTTAAGTTGCGATTTTATGGGTTTTTAAGTGTTTTTGCCGTTTTTGCGCATAACGTAACTCAAACTTGGTTTGTTTTGTACGAAACTTGGGGCACAACACTATTTGGTATGTAGTATTGTGTTGAAGTTTTTAAAATTAAAAATCATACTCATATGCTAGAAATTACGTGTTAAATTGCGATTTTAGGGGTTTTTAAGCGTTTTTCGCGTTTTTCGCATAAAGTAGCAAACTTGGTTTGTTTTGCACGGAACTTGGCACACAAAACTATTTGGTATATATTATTGTGTTTAAGTGGTTAGAATTGAAAATCATAGTCCAATGCTAGAAATTACGTCTTAAGTTGCGTTTTTAAGGGTTTTTAAGCATTTTTAGCACTTTTGCGCATAAAGTAGCTCAAACTTGGTTTGTTTTGCACGAAACTTGGCACACAACTCTATTTAATATATATTATTGTGTGGAAGTGGTTAGAATTGAAAATCATACTCATATGCTAGAAATTACGTGTTAAGTTGCGATTTTATGGGTTTTTAAGTGTTTTTGCCGTTTTTGCGCATAACGTAGCTCAAACTTGGTTTGTTTTGTACGAAACTTGGGACTCAACACTATTTGGTATGTATTATTGTGTTGAAGTGGTTAAAAATCTAAAATCATACTCATATGCTAGAAATTACATGTTAAATTACGATTTTAAGGGTTTTTAAGCGTTTTTTCGCGTTTTGCGCATAAAGTAGCAAACTTGGTTTGTTTTGCACGGAACTTGGCACACAAAACTATTTGGTATATATTATTGTGTTTATGTGGTTAGAATTGAAAATCATAGTCCAATGCTAGAAATTACGTCTTAAGTTGCGATTTTAAAGGTTTTAAAGCATTTTTAGCACTTTTGCGCATAAAGTAGCTCAAACTTGGTTTGTTTTGCACGAAACATGGCACACAACTCTATTTAATATATATTATTGTGTGGAAGTGGTTAGAATTTAAAATCATAGTCATATGCTAGAAATTACGTGTTAAGTTGCGATTTTATGGGTTTTTAAGTGTTTTTGGCGTTTTTGCGCAAAAAGTAGCTCAAACTTGGTTTGTTTTGTACGAAACATGGGACACAACACTATTTGGTATATATTATTGTGTTGAAGTGGTTAGAATTGAATATCATACTCATATGCTAGAAATTACGTATTAAATTGCGATTTTAAGGGTTTTTAAGCGTTCTTTGCGTTTTGCGCATAAAGTAGCAAACTTGGTTTGTTTTGCACGGAACTTGGCACACAAAACTATTTTGTATATATTATTGTGTTTAAGTGGTTAGAATTGAAAATCATAGTCAAATGCTAGAAATTACGTCTTAAGTTGCGATTTTAAGGGTTTTTAAGCATTTTTAGCACTTTTGCGCATAAAGTAGCTTAAACTTGGTTTATTTTGCACGAAACTTGGAACACAACTCTATTTCATATATATTATTGTGTGGAAGTGGTTAGAATTGAAAATCATACTCATATGCTAGAAATTACGTGTTAAGTTGCGATTTTATGGGTTTTTAAGTGTTTTTGGCGTTTTTGCGCATAACGTAGCTCAAACTTGGTTTGTTTTGTACGAAACTTGGAACACAACACTATTTGGTATGTATTATTGTGTTGAAGTGGTTAAAATTTAAAATCATACTCATATGCTAGAAATTACGTGTTAAATTGCGATTTTAAGGGTTTTTAAGCGTTTTTGGCGTTTTGCGCATAAAGTAGCAAACTTGGTTTGTTTTGCACGGAACTTGGCACACAAAATTATTTGGTATATATTATTGTGTTTAAGTGGTTAGAATTGAAAATCATAGTCCAATGCTAGAAATTACGTCTTGAGTTGCGATTTTAAAGGTTTTTAAGCATTTTTAGCACTTTTGCGCATAAAGTAGCTCAAACTTGGTTTTTTTTGCACGAAACTTGGCACACAACTCTATTTAATATATATTATTGTGTGGAAGTGGTTAGAATTTAAAATCATAGTCATATGCTAGAAATTACGTGTTAAGTTGCGATTTTATGGGTTTTTAAGTGTTTTTGGCGTTTTTGCGCAAAAAGTAGCTCAAACTTGGTTTGTTTTGTACGAAACATAGGACACAACACTATTTGGTATATATTATTGTGTTGAAGTGGTTAGAATTGAATATCATACTCTTATGCTAGAAATTACGTGTTAAATTGCGATTTTAAGGGTTTTTTGCGTTTTGCTCATAAAGTAGCAAACTTGGTTTGTTTTGCACGGAACTTGGCACACAAAACTATTTGGTATATATTATTGTGTTTAAGTGGTTAGAATTGAATATCATACTCATATGCTAGAAATTACGTATTAAATTGCGATTTTAAGGGTTTTTAAGCGTTCTTTGCGTTTTGCGCATAAAGTAGCAAACTTGGTTTGTTTTGCACGGAACTTGGCACACAAAACTATTTGGTATATATTATTGTGTTTAAGTGGTTAGAATTGAAAATCATAGTCAAATGCTAGAAATTACGTCTTAAGTTGCGATTTTAAGGGTTTTTAAGCATTTTTAGCACTTTTGCGCATAAAGTAGCTTAAACTTGGTTTGTTTTGCACGAAACTTGGAACACAACTCTATTTAATATATATTATTGTGTGGAAGTGGTTAGAATTGAAAATCATACTCATATGCTAGAAATTACGTGTTAAGTTGCGATTTTTAGGGTTTTTTAGCATTTTCGGCACTTTTGCGCATAAAGTAGCCAAAACTTGGTTTGTTTTGCACGAAACTTGGCACACAAAAGTATTTTGTATATATTATTGTGTTGAAGTGGTTAGAATTTAAAATCATACTCATATGCTAGAAGTTACGTGTTAAATTGCGATTTTTAGGGTTTTTAAGCGTTTTTGGCGTTTTTCGCATAAAGTAGCAAACTTGGTTTGTTTTGCACAGAACTTGGCACACAAAACTATTTGGTATATATTATTGTTTTTAAGTGGTTAGAATTGAAAATCATAGTCAAATGCTAGAATTTACGTGTTAAGTTGCAATTTTAAGGGTTTTAAAGCATTTTTAGCACTTTTGCGCATAAAGTTGCTCAAACTGGGTTTGTTTTGCACGAAACTTGGCACGCAACACTATTCTGTATATATTATTGTGTTGAAGTGGTTAGAATTGAAAATCATACTCATATGCTAGAAATTACGTGTTAAGTTGCGATTTTATGGGTTTTTAAGTGTTTTTGGCTTTTTTGCGCATAAAGGAGCTAAAACTTGGTTTGTTTTGCAAGAAACTAGGCACACAACTCTATTTAATATATATTATTGTGTTGAAGTGGTTAGAATCGAAAATCATAGTCCTATGCTAGAAATTACGTGTTAAGTTGCGATTTTAAAGGTTTTAATGCATTTTTAGCACTTTTGCGCATAAAGTAGCTCAAACGTGGTTTATTTTGCACGAAACTTGGCATGCAACACTATTTGGTATATATTATTGTGTTGAAGTGGTTAGAATTCAAAATCGTACTCATATGCTAAAAATTACGATTTAAATTGCGATTTTAAGGGTTTTTAAGCGTTTTTGGCGTTTTGCGCATAAAGTAGCGAACTTGGTTTGTTTTGCACGATACTTGGCACACAACACTATTTGGTATATATTATTGTGTTTAAGTGGTTAGAATTGAAAATCATAGTCAAATGCTAGAAATTACGTCTTAAGTTGCGATTTTAAGGGTTTTTAAGCATTTTTAGCACTTTTGCGCATAAAGTAGCTAAAACTTGGTTTGTTTTGCACGAAACTTTGCACACAACACTATTTGGTATATATTATTGTGTGGAAGTGGTTATAATTGAAAATCATTGTCATATGCTAGAAATTACGTTTTAAGTTGCGATTTTATGCGTTTTTAAACTTTTTTGGCACTTTCACACATAAAGTAGCTGAAACTTGGTTTGTTTTGCACGAAACTTGGCACACAACACTATTTGGTATATATTATTGTGTTGAAGTGGTTAGAATTGAAAATCATAGTCATATGCTAGAAATTACGTGTTTAGTTGCGATTTTGAGGGTTTTAAGCGTTTTTGGCGTTTTGCGCATAATCTAGCTCAAACTTGGTTTGTTTTGCACGGAACTTGACACACAAAACTATTTGGTATATATTATTATGTTTAAGTGGTTAGAATTAAAAATCATAGTCAAATGCTAGAAATTACGTGTTAAATTGCGATTATAAAGGTTTTTAAGCATTTTTGGCACTTTTGCGCATAAAATGGCGAAAACTTTGTTTGTTTTGCAAGAAACCTGGCACACAACACTATTTGGTATATATTATAGTGTTGAAGTGGTTAAAATAGAAAATCATACTCATATGCTAGAAATTACTTGTTAAGTTGCGATTTTATGCGTTTTTAAGCTTTTTTGGCACTTTCACGCATAAAGTAGTTCAAAATGGTTAGTTTTGCACGAAACTTGGCACACAACACTATTTGGTATATATTATTGTGTTGAAGTGGTTAGAATTGAAAATCTTAGTCATATGCTAGAAATTACGTGTTAAGTTGCGATTTTAAGGGTTTTTTAGCATTTTCGGCACTTTTGCGCATAAAGTAGCAAAAACCTTGTTTGTTTTGCATGAAACTTGGCACACAAAACTGTTTGGTATATATTATTGTGTTGAAGTGGTTAGAATTTAAAATCATACTCATATGCTAGAAATTACTTATTAAGTTGCGATTTTATGGGTTTTTAAGCGTTTTTGGAACTTTTTAGCATAAAGTAGCTCAAACATGGTTTGTTTTGCACGAAACTTGGCACACAACACTATTTGGTATGTATTATTGTGTTGAAGTGGTTATAATTTAAAATGATACTCATATGCTATAAATTACGTGTTTAGTTGCGATTTTAAGGGTTTTAAGCGTTTTTGGCGTTTTGCGCATAAACTAGCTCAAACTTGGTTTCTTTTGCACAGAACTAGGCAAACAAAACTATTTGGTATATATTATTGTGTTTAAGTGGTTAGAATTAAAAATCATAGTCAAATGCTAGAAATTACAAGTTAAGGTTCGATTTTAAAGGTTTTTAAGCATTTTTGGCACTTTTGCGCATAAAATAGCGAAAACTTTGTTTTTTTTTGCACGAAACTTGGCACACAACACTATTTGGTATATATTATAGTGTTGAAGTGGTTCAAATAGAAAATCATACTCATATGCTAGAAATTACTTGTTAATTTGCGATTTTATGCATTTTTAAGCTTTTTTGGCACTTTCACGCATAATGTAGCTCAAAATGGTTAGTTTTGCACGAAACTTGGCACACAACACTATTTGGTATATATTATTGTGTTGAAGTGGTTAGAATTGAAAATCATAGTCATATGCTAGAAATTACGTGATAAGTTGCTATTTTTAGGGTTTTTTAGCATTTTCGGCACTTTTGCGCATAAAGTAGCCAAAACTTAGTTTGTTTTGCACGAAACTTGGCACACAACAGTATTTGGTATATATTATTGTGTTGTAGTGGTAAGAATTTAAAAGCATACTCATATGCTAGAAATTACTTATTAAGTGTCGATTTTATGGGTTTTTAAGCGTTTTTGGAACTTTTTAGCATAAAGTAGCTCAAACATGGTTTGTTTTGCACGAAACTTGGCACACAACACTATTTGGTATGTATTATTGTGTTGAAGTGGTTAGAATTTAAAATCATACTCATATGCTATAAATTACGTGTTTAGTTGCGATTTTAAGGGTTTTAAGCGTTTTTGGCGTTTTGCGCATAAACTAGCTCAAATTTGGTTTGTTTTGCACGGAACTAGGCAAACAAAACTATTTGGTATATATTATTGTGTTTAAGTGGTATGAATTAAAAATCATAGTCAAATGCTAGAAATTACGTGTTAAGTTGCGATTTTAAAGGTTTTTAAGCATTTTTGGCACTTTTGCGCATAAAATAGCTCAAACTTGGTTTGTTTTGCACGAAACTTGGCACACAACACTATTTGGTATATATTATAGTGTTGAAGTGGTTACAATAGAAAATCATACTCATATGCTAGAAATTACTTGTTAATTTGCGATTTTATGCGTTTTTAAGCTTTTTTAGCACTTTCACGCATAAAGTAGCTCAAAATTGTTAGTTTTGCACGAAACTTGGCACACAACACTATTTGGTATATATTATTGTGTTGAAGTGGTTAGAATTGAAAATCATAGTCATATGCTAGAAATTACGTGTTAAGTTGCGATTTTAAAGGTTTTTAAGCATTTTTGGCACTTTTGCGCATAAAATAGCAAAAACTTGGTTTTTTTTGCACGAAACTTGGCACACAATACTATTTGGTATATATTATAGTGTTGAAGTGGTTCAAATAGAAAATCATACTCATATGCTAGAAATTACGTGTTAAGTTGCGATTTTAAGGGTTTTTAAGTGTTTTTTGGCATTTTTGCGCATAAAGGAGCTCAAACTTGGTTTGTTTTGCACGAAACTAGGCACACAACTCTATTTAATATATATTATTGTGTTGAAGTGGTTAGAATTGAAAATCATAGTCCTATGCTAGAAATTACGTGTTAAGTTGCGATTTTAAAGGTTTTAAAGCATTTTTAGCACTTTTGCGCATAAAGTAGCTCAAACTTGGTTTGTTTTGCACAAAACTTGGCATGCAACACAATTTGGTATATATTATTGTGTGGAAGTGGTTAGAATAGAAAATCATACTCATATGCTTGAAATTACGTGTTAAGTTGCGATTTTATGGGTTTTTAAGTGTTTTTGGCGTTTTTGCGCATAAAGTAGCTCAAACTTGGTTTGTTTTGTACGAAACTTGGGACACAACACTATTTGGTATGTATTATTGTGTTGAAGTGGTTAGAATTGAAAATCATACTCATATGCTAGAAATTACGTGTTAAATTGCGATTTTAAGGGTTTTTATGCGTTTTTGGCGTTTTGCGCATAAAGTAGCAAACTTGGTTTGTTTTGCACGGAACTTGGCACACAAAACTATTTGGTATATATTATTGTGTTTAAGTGGTTAGAATTGAAAATCATAGTCAAATGCTAGAAATTACGTCTTGAGTTGCGATTTTAAAGGTTTTTAAGCATTTTTAGCACTTTTGCGCATAAAGTAGCTTAAACTTGGTTTATTTTGCACGAAACTTGGAACACAACTCTATTTCATATATATTATTGTGTGGAAGTGGTTAGAATTGAAAATCATACTCATATGCTAGAAATTACGTGTTAAGTTGCGATTTTATGGGTTTTTAAGTGTTTTTGCCGTTTTTTGCGCATAACGTAGCTCAAACTTGGTTTGTTTTGTACGAAACTTGGGACTCAACACTATTTGGTATGTATTATTGTGTTGAAGTGGTTAAAAATCTAAAATCATACTCATATGCTAGAAATTACATGTTAAATTACGATTTTAAGGGTTTTTAAGCGTTTTCTCGCGTTTTGCGCATAAAGTAGCAAACTTGGTTTGTTTTGCACGGAACTTGGCACACAAAACTATTTGGTATATATTATTGTGTTTATGTGGTTAGAATTGAAAATCATAGTCCAATGCTAGAAATTACGTCTTAAGTTGCGATTTTAAAGGTTTTAAAGCATTTTTAGCACTTTTGCGCATAAAGTAGCTCAAACTTGGTTTGTTTTGCACGAAACATGGCACACAACTCTATTTAATATATATTATTGTGTGGAAGTGGTTAGAATTTAAAATCATAGTCATATGCTAGAAATTACGTGTTAAGTTGCGATTTTATGGGTTTTTAAGTGTTTTTTGGCGTTTTTGCGCAAAAAGTAGCTCAAACTTGGTTTGTTTTGTACGAAACATGGGACACAACACTATTTGGTATATATTATTGTGTTGAAGTGGTTAGAATTGAATATCATACTCATATGCTAGAAATTACGTATTAAATTGCGATTTTAAGGGTTTTTAAGCGTTCTTTGCGTTTTGCGCATAAAGTAGCAAACTTGGTTTGTTTTGCACGGAACTTGGCACACAAAACTATTTTGTATATATTATTGTGTTTAAGTGGTTAGAATTGAAAATCATAGTCAAATGCTAGAAATTACGTCTTAAGTTGCGATTTTAAGGGTTTTTAAGCATTTTTAGCACTTTTGCGCATAAAGTAGCTTAAACTTGGTTTATTTTGCACGAAACTTGGAACACAACTCTATTTCATATATATTATTGTGTGGAAGTGGTTAGAATTGAAAATCATACTCATATGCTAGAAATTACGTGTTAAGTTGCGATTTTATGGGTTTTTAAGTGTTTTTGGCGTTTTTGCGCATAACGTAGCTCAAACTTGGTTTGTTTTGTACGAAACTTGGAACACAACACTATTTGGTATGTATTATTGTGTTGAAGTGGTTAAAATTTAAAATCATACTCATATGCTAGAAATTACGTGTTAAATTGCGATTTTAAGGGTTTTTAAGCGTTTTTGGCGTTTTGCGCATAAAGTAGCAAACTTGGTTTGTTTTGCACGGAACTTGGCACACAAAATTATTTGGTATATATTATTGTGTTTAAGTGGTTAGAATTGAAAATCATAGTCCAATGCTAGAAATTACGTCTTGAGTTGCGATTTTAAAGGTTTTTAAGCATTTTTAGCACTTTTGCGCATAAAGTAGCTCAAACTTGGTTTTTTTTGCACGAAACTTGGCACACAACTCTATTTAATATATATTATTGTGTGGAAGTGGTTAGAATTTAAAATCATAGTCATATGCTAGAAATTACGTGTTAAGTTGCGATTTTATGGGTTTTTAAGTGTTTTTGGCGTTTTTGCGCAAAAAGTAGCTCAAACTTGGTTTGTTTTGTACGAAACATAGGACACAACACTATTTGGTATATATTATTGTGTTGAAGTGGTTAGAATTGAATATCATACTCTTATGCTAGAAATTACGTGTTAAATTGCGATTTTAAGGGTTTTTTGCGTTTTGCTCATAAAGTAGCAAACTTGGTTTGTTTTGCACGGAACTTGGCACACAAAACTATTTGGTATATATTATTGTGTTTAAGTGGTTAGAATTGAATATCATACTCATATGCTAGAAATTACGTATTAAATTGCGATTTTAAGGGTTTTTAAGCGTTCTTTGCGTTTTGCGCATAAAGTAGCAAACTTGGTTTGTTTTGCACGGAACTTGGCACACAAAACTATTTGGTATATATTATTGTGTTTAAGTGGTTAGAATTGAAAATCATAGTCAAATGCTAGAAATTACGTCTTAAGTTGCGATTTTAAGGGTTTTTAAGCATTTTTAGCACTTTTGCGCATAAAGTAGCTTAAACTTGGTTTGTTTTGCACGAAACTTGGAACACAACTCTATTTAATATATATTATTGTGTGGAAGTGGTTAGAATTGAAAATCATACTCATATGCTAGAAATTACGTGTTAAGTTGCGATTTTTAGGGTTTTTTAGCATTTTCGGCACTTTTGCGCATAAAGTAGCCAAAACTTGGTTTGTTTTGCACGAAACTTGGCACACAAAAGTATTTTGTATATATTATTGTGTTGAAGTGGTTAGAATTTAAAATCATACTCATATGCTAGAAGTTACGTGTTAAATTGCCGATTTTTAGGGTTTTTAAGCGTTTTTGGCGTTTTTTCGCATAAAGTAGCAAACTTGGTTTGTTTTGCACAGAACTTGGCACACAAAACTATTTGGTATATATTATTGTTTTTAAGTGGTTAGAATTGAAAATCATAGTCAAATGCTAGAATTTACGTGTTAAGTTGCAATTTTAAGGGTTTTAAAGCATTTTTAGCACTTTTTGCGCATAAAGTTGCTCAAACTGGGTTTGTTTTGCACGAAACTTGGCACGCAACACTATTCTGTATATATTATTGTGTTGAAGTGGTTAGAATTGAAAATCATACTCATATGCTAGAAATTACGTGTTAAGTTGCGATTTTATGGGTTTTTAAGTGTTTTTGGCTTTTTTTTTGCGCATAAAGGAGCTAAAACTTGGTTTGCATTTTGCAAGAAACTAGGCACACAACTCTATTTAATATATATTATTGTGTTGAAGTGGTTAGAATCGAAAATCATAGTCCTATGCTAGAAAATTACGTGTTAAGTTGCGATTTTAAAGGTTTTAATGCATTTTTAGCACTTTTGCGCATTAAAGTAGCTCAAACGTGGTTTATTTTGCACGAAACTTGGCATGCAAACACTATTTGGTATATATTATTGTGTTGAAGTGGTTAGAATTCAAATCGTACTCATATGCTAAAAATTACGATTTAAATTGCGATTTTTAAGGGT